>NC_136485.1:14159160-14279160 GCF_053919585.1 Euprymna scolopes
AATTCTGGTTTCAAAGTGTATACATTTTATTGGGACGCTTTGTATATATGTATGTATGTATGTATATATGTATGTATGTATGTATGTATGTATGTATGTACGTGTGTATGTATGCATATGTATATATATATATATTAAATTTATTTATACAAACATTAATGGCTATATATGTGCATACATGTTTCTGTAATAACCCGCGTTGGGGGACTACGTCTTCAGGCCAAGAATTACCCTCGAAAACTCCTTTCGAGTTTTCGACGGTAATTCTTGGCCTGAAGGCGTAGTCGCCCAATGCGGGTTATTACAGAAACATGTATGCACATATGTAGCCATTAATGTTTGTATAAATAAATTTAATATACCTGCTCTGTTCACTCATTGAGCACTCTTTGGTAAACACATGTTCTTTTATTGGATGTACTTCTAGGAAACTAAACTCTGCTGGCTATATATATATATACAGTTGTGCCCGATATTATTCATACCCCCCTTGAAAATTGAGTTTATTAGGTGTAACTTTGTTAGAATTTATTGTTTACGTCCATATTGATACATATTCTTAATAAACCTCTTCTGATCATTTTCGTCATCTTAAAATCTCGGGATACTTGTAATAAAAGTAATATACAGCTATTTATAAAATCTGCAATGTTCAAAAAAAATCATACCCCCTTATTTTTTCAGTATTAATCGAGTTTCTGACTGTTTGTTTCCTGTTTGATTCTTATTTTGAATGCTTTTATACAACCTTTGATTAATTTCATTTCGTTTTTTGCATTTTATCAGAAATTAAAATGATATCAACTGAAAACCAATAAAAGAATAAAAATTATTAGAATGGGGAAGAGAAAAGAGCTTAGTAATGATCTTAGGACTAAAATTGCGAATTCACATAAGGATGGTTTAGGTTAAAAGTCAATTTCCAAGAAATTTGAGGTCCCTACAGCAACAGTACAGAGCATCATCAAAAAATTCCAGAGCCACCACACAACAAACAACTTTATTGGTAGAGGAAGGAAAAGGAAACTGTCTGCTAGAGCCACCAGGAATATTGTAAGAAGTGTTAATGCAAATCCAACCACCACTACTAAGGACATTTTAGAAAATATGGAGTCTTCTGGCATAAAAATATCAAGGCAAACATTGCAAAGGACTCTGCATGAAAATGGTCTGAAAGGAAGAAGACCAAGAAGGACTCCATTGCACACCGGAAAACACCTTGCAGCACGTCTAAAGTTTACTAGGAACCATGTGAATTCTCCAGAGTCCGTTTTCTCAAGTATTTTGTGGACTCACGAAACAAAAATTGAATTGTTTGGCCATATGGATGCTTCTTACGTTTGGAGGAAGAAAGGAGAAGCTTACAACCCAAAGAACACCATACCCACGGTGAAACATGGTGGTGGTAGCCTAATGTTTTGGGGCTCCTTTTCGGCTAGTGGTCCAGGTAGTTTGGTCAAGATAGATGGAACCATGAAGAAGGAGCAATATTTGGAGATACTCCAGAAAAAACATTAGACAGGATGCGGAGAAGCTCCATTTAGGACCAAACTGGGTCCTTCAACAGGATAATGATCCAAAACATACTGCCAAAATAGTCAAGAAATGGTTTGAGGATAATCAAATTAATGTTTTGGAATGGCCTAGCTAGAGTCCCGACCTGAACCCTATCGAAAACCTCTGGCACATATTGAAAACTGAAGTTAAAAAGCGGAAACCTAGAAATTTGAGGGATTTGGAGAACTACTGCATTGAAGAATGGTCAAAAATCAGTGTTGATGCTTGTAAAAACCTTGTTGATAAATATCCAAAACGGTTACAGGCAGTTATTAAGAATAAAGGGCATGCTATTGACTATTAGTAAGAGAGGTATGAATAATTTTGAACTAGTGCCATTATTGTTTTTCTTTGTATAATGTTTCAAATTTGCATAATTTATTTATTTGTTGAGTTTAAATTAAATGCTTATGCTTGATTTATTGTTTGAAATCCCTTTAATATTGTCTACCTTCTGGTTTGAGCAATAATCTTATAGAAATCTCAAAGATCCGAGGGGTATGAATAATATCGGGCACAAGTGTATATATATATATATATATATATATATATATATATATATAATGTTATGTAATAATGGGATAAGTGTGTAAGACTGAAGCATATCATTTCGATTAGTAGGTTAAATATTGGTAAGTTTTAGTTTCGAGTAACTGTCAGAATTTCTTCAGTAATCACCACATTTCTAACAAGAAAACTAAAGATAAAATCACTCGTTCAGAGCTATGCGCGGGATAGTCAATCTTATAGGTAATTCGTATAACTGACGGCTACAAGTAGATATGTGTGTTTATATATTACACTGCATATGCCTGCATGTATAGGGCTGTCGAGAACCAAATTGGCTGTAAACTCGCAATAATTATAAATCGACATTTACATAAAATATTTTGAATGACGCATCATAATAGAAAAATGAATTAATGAGTGCGAGAATGTGACGTACGAATGTATTAAAACTTCACAAATAGGGTTCTAATTTAATGGCGACTAATGAAATAATCTGCACGATTTATTAATCACTAAAAGCGAGAGAAAGTGAAGGGAGAACATATTGAGTAAAATGACGTCTTTGATTGGATAAGAAATTTGGTTTCGAAAAGAAAAACAAGCGATATAAGGCAATAAAAAAATAATAAAAATATGCTTAATTTGTCCTTCCTTTTTTATAATCGTCCTTTTAACAGTTACCTCTTTTTAGACAAATGAATTCCGTTACAAAATTGTAAAAAAAATGTACATAATTTGAAAATGGTGCATCAGAATAAGAAATGTGACATTTTTTTTAATACGTTTAGCTTTGTGTTTACATTTTTCTTTTTGATTTTTGTTGTTTTGGTTTGCTTATGGACTGTTTTAGTTTTTGTGTCTGCGTGTGTTGTTTGTTTAGCAAAACCTGTAAAGGATTATTGTAAAACCAATAATTTTACAAATCTCGGACAGGACAGATTAGCGCAGAATACTGACGATCAAAATCTTTGTTTTTACTGGAGTCATTTTACTGACGAATCTTAAAATGCTACATTTACTTATTTCATTTCATTTAATCCGATTCTAAAATGTACCTACTTGTTATCAAACGACAAACGCAGAGACAAAACATTAACAGTTTAAAGAAAATGATACCATGTTTTATTTGTATTTCGTAAATTCCTGAAAAGCGAATATCATTGGAATGTGCATATTTTTAATTGACAAGTGTATATATCTTTCAACTTTATGGAATTTTCTATTTATTTCTAGAAATGATCGGAAACTAGCAGCTTGTAATGTATATCTTGCTTTACTTGTCTTGAACACTTTTGTATAAACCTCGTTCAATTCATTGGATGTTTTACTCCTGAATATTCTTAACCAAAAATTATATATACGTGTGAGTGTGTGGTTACTTACCAAAGTAAAAAATTTCGGGGAGGCAACAATAATCGCCAACATATATATTGTCTACGTGCAATTTCCTAAATTGTTGAAATCATACAGGAATTTTTAAAACGCGGAAAATATATCAATTACTTTTAATTAGAATGACACATTTTTCTTGCAACATACATGCGCACACACGCACACACACACACATGTATATATATATATATATATATATATATATATATAAAGAGAGAGAAAAGGGAGAGAGAGAAAGAGAGAGAGAAAAAGAGAGAGATAGAGAGATAGAGAGAGAGTGTGTGTGTGTGTGTGTGTGTGTGTGTGTGTGTGTGTGTGTGTGTGTGTGTGTGTGTGTGTGAGAAAGAGAACGAGATAGGGAGAACGAAATAAAGATAAATTGTAATACGAACCAATTCGGTTTTTGAAAATGCCGCAGAGGGCCGAAATACATTTATTATCTGGTATGTGCTGAGTTTGTTATCCTTCAGACGTATGCATTTGATTTGTATTTTTAAATTATATGCTCTTATTTACAAAGTCATACGCAAACAAAATTTTTAGCTGACAAATCGAATTTTGCCTTTGGCTAGCAAACTTTAATTTTATTTGTCGTGCCGTGTTATTGGAAATATAGTAACCTATTTATCTAGAATTCATTTTTAAAAAGCATGGACGACTGCTTACGATTTGAATTAACTACAGTTTTCTTTATTATAATATTGATGAAAAAATAATAGGATATCCTTGTGGGTTTTGTGAATTTCATCTCTGTTTTAATAACGTCATGTGCAATGTAATTTCGTTCCCAGTTAATCAAATGATAAATAGAAAGAGATGGTAAAAGACAATGGAACAAAAACTACAATTGCTAATCCGCTTAGATAATTACGTTACTCATCTGTTACAGGTTGATTAGAAGCAGATTAATTTAGTAAAAATTAGTTTTGATTGATTTTACGAGTTCATTTCAAAAGTGTCTGCATTATGTGTGTGAGAGAGTGTGTATGTGTGAGAGTGTGTGTGTGTGTGTGTGTGCGTGTGCGAGAGAGAGAGAGTGGGTGTGTGGGTGGGAGTGGGTGGTTGTAACGTTAATGCATTACTCTAACACCATCCGAATAAGATTGCGACAACTTCGATTTCTATCGTCTTCTGTCATCTATTTCCGATAATCGGTTTTACTACAGATGGAAAGATTATGTCCATATTTACAACTTCTGTACTCCGGTAACATATCCAATGAGGCACGCACACACAGACACACAAAGTGTTACATGAAGACGTTACAATCAGATTTACGCACGTTACAGATTATGGAAAGAGTTTTTTGCTGTTTTTTTTTCTTCTTTTTTTTAATAGAAGGTGAAACAGACATATGAATGCAAACATATTTAATCAAATTATTAACAAAACCTTTTTTTTATTACTTTTTGTAACTTGATGTTATCGTTCTCTGATGTTATTCCGAATTGGATTTGAAGTGAAAAATATGATAAACAAGACCCCGCCTCTTTGTTCTCGATATTTATGTGAACTTCACCAAGCTTTTCATTTCGGGCGGAGACATGATTCTTGTATTTTTCAACATAAAACCTCACCATACAGTACATTTCTTTTCTGGATTCATGTAACTTCCGAGGGAGCATTTGAAAGCTTTAGAAAAGTCTCGGGAATTGTGAAGAGTTCCAATTACCCTAAAATGAATGAAAGAAAAAAATAGAACATTAGTATCATTACATTATAAAAATTATATGCACTCGGGTGTGCGCGTACATGTATACATACTAAAAGTACTTTTCGTCTACGACGATTTTAATTTCAATGTTTATACGAAGTACGCCAAATCTATGTATATAAAAGAAAATACATCCGAAACCCCCACTGACATGAACGGTACGGTCAAAGAAATAAACAACACATAACGTTTAAATGGACAGCAATGAAACAAACACTTAACTATAAGATGGCAAAGCCAAAGATGAATAAGAATCTGAGTCTGTCTCGAATGTATCGTAAATATTGGTGACAAAACCAATGCGTAGACGTGATGGAAATACATATTTACGTGTTATAGACGTACATATAATACAAACATATATATATATACATATATATATATATATATATATATATATATATATATATACTAGCAGTTCCGCCCGGCTTTGCTCGGGCCCTATGTACTATTCATAACTTTATGTGCATATGTATATATTAATAAGTGTGAATATGTACCGTAATGCATTTCTATATAATAGGCTTCCTTAACTGCCATCGAGAAAAATTGGTAGGGACCGCAGACGTCATTTATTTTAACTTTGACCCCAATTTTGACCCCTTATCATTTATTGTTTTGGGCTCATATCAAATTAAAATGTTTGACCCATGTCCAAGTAATCTACATCTAAAGCTTCATGTGTTTAGACCTTAAATTGGCGGAGGAGTTTGGTAGAGTCTACAAATGTCAACTTTGTAAACTTTGAATTCCTGCCAGTAAAATCTTCCTCCAAAAACTGATTAAAAAGCTTATTGCCTGTCTGAATACCTTTATGTAAAATTTCAAATGTTTAGACCCAAAATCGGCTTAATAGTTTGCTAGACAGCAAAAAGGTAAAATCTTTTTAACTTTGACCTCTTGGAAGCCGAATTTTAAGCAAAAAACGATTAAAAAGTTTTCCCTATGTCTGAATACACTTTATGTAGAATTTTAAATGCTTAGACCAAAGATTGGCTGAGAAATTTGGTAGAGACAACAGAAATATTTTTTTTAAACTTTGATCCCAATTATGACCCCATAACGTTTATAGTTTTGGGATCAAATAAATTATAAAGTTACATCCATGTCCAAATAATCTATATTTAAAATTTAAAGTGTTTAGACACAAAATTGGCGGAGGAGTTTGGTAGAGTTCTCAAATGTCAAATCGTTGAACTTTGACTCTTTAACAACCAAATTTCTGGCCGAAACAAATTAAACAGATTTTCCCAAATCTCACTCCACCTTATGTCAAATTTCGAGTTTGTAGACCGGAAATTTGGTAGGGAAGTGTACAAACACGCAGACACATAGACATTTTCTATTATATATATATATATATATAGTCATGGTCAAAATCATAAAACCACTTAAGAAAGTAAGCGTTTACGCATATTATCGAATTTTTAATCAAACAAATGGAACTCTTTTAATATATGCTCATTCATTGAGAAGCGAGCGACTACATGACGGTTAACTAATTTTCATATTCCTTTAAAAAACGAGCGTTAATTATTTACTTATTAATTTTTATGGTTTCTTATTAAATATTTTTTTATTTCACTATCATACTGGATTCTAGTTATGCATAGTTTCTACATTCTGCATAATTGCGTAGAATTTAAGATACACACGTTATCACACACACACACCTATATATATATATATATATATATATATATATATATATATATATACAGTGCCCCGCAAAAGTTTACAATACACATTTCAAACTGTCAGTTTTTGTATTTCTAGCTTCCAAATGGTAATAAAAGTTTTTATAAACATAGAAAATTATTGCAACTAAGATAAGAACAGGGAGAAAAATAAAAAATGATAACTTAACACAACGCGAAAAGAAAACTCAATAATTAGCAACTCAAAAATTTACAACACATTTATAAAATAATTTCTAGTATTTTGTAGCATAACCGTTATTGTTGATTACAGCGTGCAGACGTTTTGAAAAATTGCCTGCGAACTTCTTACATGTGACTTATGTTATTTTATTACATTATTCCACACCAATTTTCTCCAATTCTCGCAGATTTGAATGTTCTCTTCTATGGACCTGTAATTTCAATTCTCTCTATAAAGTCTCTATAGAGTTGAGATCGAGAGATTGACAAGGCCACTTTAAAACATTCATTTTATTTGAATTAAACCAATTTCGTGTGAGTTTCGCAGTGTGTTTTGGATCGTTATCTTGTTTAAAAATCCAGTTTGATTTCAATTTGAGCAACTTCATATTTTCTTTAAGGTTTTTCTCCAAGATACTCCTATAAAATGCTCCATTCAGTTTTCCTTTTATTATTTCCACTTTTATTACCCCTCCTGCACTAAAACAACCCCAGATCATAATGGATCCTCCTCCAAATTTTACTGTTGGAATGGTGTTTTCTGACTGGTATTCAGTACCTTTTTTTTCTCCAAACTTTCAGTGTTTTTGGAGTGCCAAACAAGTCAATTTTCTTTCATCTGACCAAAGCACGTTATGCCAAAACTCTAGAGGCTTGCTTGCATACTCATTTTCAAAATCAAACCTTGCGCGAACATGCTTTGGCTTAAGAAGTCGAGTTGTCTTTAAGGTGAAGGATTCTACTGATTGTGCCCTTGCTAACTTTAATTCCACTGTTTTCTAAGTCCTTCTGCAGCTCTTCAAGAGTAATTCTAGGCGAATTAATAACCTTCCTTGTTAATAACATTTCAGCACGTTTGGTTATTTTTCGAGGACGACCTTATCTAGTAGATTTGATTTTTGAGACTTCTAGTGCCGAATTATTGTTCCAACAGAATTCAATGGAACCATCAACTGTTTGGATATTTTTCTATATCCGAATCCACTTTAATGAAGACTTCCAATTCGTTTTCTGAGCTCCTGGCAAATCTGTTTATTCTTTCCCATGATGTGGTTGCTTACAATAAGGTTATTAGATAAGGAATGACGTAATAATTGCTTACTTCGGTTTCTAATTGTTGTGGGGCTCAGTTGGGTTCACAGGAACGACACGGGAAAACATGTGGTAGGTGGTTTACAAGTGTATTGAGGATAGGTACAAGAATAGAGAGAAAGATAAAGAGGATAGTTGTAGTTGCAGATATCAGTAAGATCTCGCTCCCCAAGGGACAATATCCGTTGAAACCTCGCTCCACTTCACCAGACTTAGGAGTTGATTATACATTATATAACTTTTTGGAACGCTAAATTGCATCTAAAGTGAAGAATATCTTTAATATTTTTCATTGAAGACGGAATCTGTTAGCTGATAAGTTGTTTAATTGTGATATATATTCCCTGTTTTATCATAGGCAAATGTTAATAGTATTTATATTTATTGCATTTGTTTAATTTATATTTTTTATTTGATTTTTTATTATTCAGTAACAGATTTTCTCGTCCATTCATGTATTAAAATCTAGCAAATTGATTTTAAATATAGCATAAATAGATTCAACAATTCCATTTATTTTCAGTAAGTGAAAAGGGGAATCTATCACTATACTTTACTTAAACAATTCAGTTAGACTTATATTACGTAAAATACTTAATATATATATATATATATATATATATATATATATATATATATATATATATATGAGGGTGCGTGAGAAAAAGTATATAAAACAATTTTTACATGCAAATTTTCATTCTTACTATGAGTGACCCTCTTAGTAGAGTATTAACCTGCCTTTTCTTAGAATTCCTAGAATCTGGCCTTTTCAAATTATGATTACCGCGAAACACTGACTATTTTATATTGACGACATTTTTATCTTCCTTTCTGAAAATACGCACACAAATAATAGTAAAAACACATTGGACTCAATCGAACCCTCTCTAAAGTTCACCCATAAAACAAAAAACGTTGACTTTTGCTAGACATACTTATTATTAATAAACTATCCTTTAAAGTCTACCGCAAAACTACACACGAAAATGAGTACATACATTGTTACTCAAGCCGTATACGGCATATATACGTTGACACACCGTTTCCATCAGATCACCGAAGTTAAGCCACGATAAGCCTGGTTATTACTAAAATGGGTGACCAATTTGAGAATACCAGGCGCTGTATGTGGGAAGACGTTGACACCTCCCTGTAAGAGTTGAAAACCCCCTTATGCTGTCATCTCCTCTAACGGGAATATATATGCCATAGGGAACCGCTTAAGAATTTTATACTCCCATGGAATTTTATCCTTCGGAGGAAGCCGGTTAAACAGGGTTAGTGCCTTTTCACACATACATTCACAACAAAGTCACGAAATAAAAACAAACATGCAATTGATTTCTAACTACGTGTAATCAAAAGTTTAAGTCCGTAATATCTGAACGGCGAATAAAAATACCTCACAAATATTTTGTAAACTTTGTAATATCTCATATATTTTATATTAAGTGCAAGGACAAAAGTAACACAAATATTTTCAAGAATAATTAAGTAAAATACATAAACATTATATATATATATATATATATATATATATATATAATATAAAGCTGAATGTGTGTGTGTGTGTGTGCGTGTGTGCGTGTGTGTGTGTGTGTGGTCACGAATAGGCTCCTATATGGTTGACTATTTTAAAAAGCTGATTACATATAATGATAGAAGATGTATCGAGAAACAGGAATAGGTATATTTGATTTGGCGGAACGGTGGTTCATTAAAATTGTGGGGTCTGCGTACGCGCCAATTTACAAAGAACGGAAATAAAATATGCAAAAATTAAAAAAAAACGTTTACAAGTGTTTTTGATATAGATGTAAAAAAAAATACTTTGATAAGTATGTTTTAACTTCAATAGGGATGGTATAATAAAATCGTGATGTCTGCGTTCGTGCCTGGCCTCCATAAAATGGAAATAGGCACAAATTTTAATAAGGACTTTTCATATCTGTCTGCGTAAGTATACTTTGATAATTGTTTCAATTTGAAGAAATATGGTATAATAAAAATATGGGGTGTTCGTTCGCACCTGACCTCCATAGAATGGAAATATGTCACAAAGTTTAACAAGGTTTTTTTAATATAGATCTACAGAATATTGTGATAAGTGTTTCAGTGTGAACAGGTATGGTATAATAAATTATGGGGTTTATCTATTTTATTTTTACATTCTTCATATTTTGCTTTGGTTTTGATACCCCCAAATTCAACCCAAGTTTACAACCCTTCCTTTTTATAACCGATCATACTTTCATAAATCAGAGTCCATTTTCTGTAGGCTGTTTTTGAACCCAGTCAACGACGGGTACTTTTCCTAATATATATATATATATATATATATATATATATATATATATATATATATATATATATATATATGTATATATTATTTTTTACTACTCGCCTGAGAATGACCAATGGAGGTCGAAAATATCGCGATTATGGGAAATTTCTTTTTTCACTCGGAAAAAAACGTTCGGAAAATGGTCCGACAAAGAGAAAAGGAGGATTACAAGAAAAACAAGCAAGAGTTATCTGTGCTATTTAATGAAACGTGCACATATATATATATATATATATATATATATATATATATATATATATATATATATATATATAATAAAAAGAATAATAATATAATAAATAATAGTGTTTCAAAGTTGTTAATATCGCTAAAAAAACGCCAATAAAACAGAGTTGCTAGGCCTAAGGGGTCCAAATGTTGACTATATTTGGTACAATTAAGATTCGGATTTGAACTGTAATCATTATGTACAAGTTAAGCAATATTTCCTGCCTTTAAATTTCTCTAAGATGACTCTTAAGCTTAAGCATCGAATTTCAGACATTTTCTCAATTTAAATCGCGTAATTTGTTTTGTACAATTCTGTACATAGATCATTATAAAGAGGTAGAAAAGTGTCGCCGAAAATGTTTTCATTGGAGACTTAATTTTACATATATATATATATATATATATATATATATATATATATATATATATATATATATATATATGTGTGTGTGTGTGTGTGTGTGTGTGTGTGTGTAAATATATATATATATATAAAATTAAGTCTGCAATTAAAATATTATTATTATTATATATATATATATATATATATATATATATATATATATATATATATATATATACGTCACAATCACGTTAGCAGCCCAGTTCTCACCAGATCAGGAAAGTTAAGCAACGATGAGCCTGACGAGTACCATATTGGTGACCATTCGGGAAAGCTAGGCGCTGTATGTACTGCGCTGGGATGCAGAAATTCCCAGGTTGTTATCTGGCGGCGCAATAATTCACTTGGAAAGATGCACCCACAATCGTTGTTAAGACATGTATGTAGGAGAAGGAAAACTCTGATGTATAAAATTTCGGTCATTGTATGCTCTGTCTTGTGGCAGTCATTGCACCGACAAAGATAAGCAGTAACACCAAAAAAGAGTGGTTGGTTCTAAACAAAGTCTTCACCACTATAAATTTAATATATATATATATATATATATATGTATATATAATTTATTTATACAAACATTGATGGCTACATATGTGCATACATGTTTCTGTAATCACCCGTTATTGGGGAGATTATGTCTTCAGGCCAAGAATTACCCTCGAATATTTAATATACCTGCTCTGTTTACTCATTGAGCACTTTTTGGTAGACACATGTTGTTTCATTGGATGTACTTCTAGGAAACTAAACTCTCCTGCCATTATATATATATATATATATATATATATATATATATATATATATATTTATATATATATATATATATATATATATATATATATATATATATATATATATATATATATAAAGCTTACTCGTTATTATTGTATGGCGTGATGATCTACTGTACGTCGGCATTATATAAACTCGTCTATCCTTCTGTATAGAGGAGTTTACGAGGGTTAAGTGACTATCCTGTTCTGTAAATACAAACCTTTGATTTGTCTTATTTATAATCAGCCGTTCAATGTCAGAGCGTGTACATAGATTTTATTTTCTTGGCGGAAGGTTTAAATAAATTTACTTATATTTATAAAATTCGAAATATACATTTCAGAAAAGTTGCATCAAAATGCATCAACCTCTATAAATTTTTTTATATAATTTTGGCTTTCGGTTTAAAAATAGAAGTTTAGAATTTTTTACATTTAAAAACATTTTCTTCGTCTGGCGATGGGGGTGAGGCGACATACTTTAATGTAAAAACAAAATAGCAAAAAGAGATACAAAGTGATATAAGCATTTTTTTTTTTTTTTCGTTATTTCATTTTTGTGATATCTTATAATAAACTATTGATTCGTTTAATTAACAAATACATGGTTACTTGTCAATCGTTTTTTTTGTAGGTGAATTTACGTGCTGTTTAGAATATGACAAGTATGTACATCATTAAGATTGTTCTATAGTGTCCTTCTTTTTTTTTTTTAAATTAGGTTGATATCTAAATAAGAACTATTTTCTCCCTACTATTACGACCATGTCTTCACGGTTGCTTTCAAATAATCGATAAAAAAATATCATTTGTTTTATGAACTATTGTATGATGAAAGAGTGAAAATGAGCCCGAATTACTCTTTAAATTTCGAACTTAAGTTTTCCGTAATCGATTAAGTATTCAGCGTGGTTTTAGGCTAACGAGATATTTGCTCCCCGGCATTCCCTATTTCACAACAATGAATTTACTTCAATAACTTGTGAGTATTAAAACCCAACGGTATAAATGGTCCAAGGGAGATAAACCGAAGAACAGTCATGTCTTGTTTCGAGAGTTATTACCCCTATAAATTATAGTCATGTTGAGTTATTTCCCTTGCGTTATAAAACCTCTTAAAGTATTTTTATTTATTTATTTTAATTTTTTTTTTTGTTACATTTGAGTTAAGTTACATAGGAGTTGGGCAGCAAGATGTCGGTTTACGTTACACTTGAACTTCTGCATGTCAGTACAGTTGGGGTAGCAGGCACACGGAAGAGAATTCCAAAGTCTAGCGGTTCTGGGGAAGAAACTACTGGAGTAGAAGGCTCTCTTACATCTATGGATCTCAACTGTGAAGGGGTGGGATTTTGTTGCTTGTCGAGTTTGTCGGGGGTGTTTACGTCGAAGGGGTACAAACGCTTACAGTTCATTGGAACATTCACCGTTAAAGTACTTGTAGAACAGGCAGAGAGATGCTACATTATGTCGATGGGACAGTTCAGGACCTATTAGGTTGGCGACTCTCTTTTGAACCTTGTCTAGGAGTGAGAGACAAGTAGCAGATGTACCAGCCCAACAATACTCCATACATGGGCGAATGGTGGCCTTATGGAGGTACATGATACTTTCGGGACTTAGTAGCTTTCTAGCATGGTAGAGAGAAGCTATTTTTTTCGCAGCGGTTCTGGCAATGATCTCAATGTAATTGTTCCAACTCATGTTTCTTGTAAACATTAGGCCGAGGAGTTTAAAAGATGTACTTTCAGATAAAGAATCTTTAGCAATTGCTATTGGTGGAAGAGAAGGTTTCTTGTAGTTATTGAAGGAAACAAGTTTAGTCTTGACAGCATTGAATGTGACCATCCATTTTTGTCCCCATTCCTCTACAGATTGGAGGTCATCCTCTAGTGTTTCTGTCATTTCTTTAGATATGTGTTCATTTGTTTTCCTGTCGTGTCTGTTATAGAGCGTGGTGTCGTAAGCATACATACCCATCTCACAGACAATTTTGTCAGGGAGGTCATTTATGAATATTAGGAATAATAGAGGTCCAAGGATAGACCCCTGAGGCACTCCCGCATTTATATCATATTGTTTAGATGTAGGACCGTCGAGGACAACCTGGATTTTTCTCTTATCTTAGAAGGATTTAATTATGTTAAGTATTCTTCCAGTGATACCGTATGATCTGATTTTCCTGAGAAGACCTTCATGCCATACTCTGTCAAAAGCCTTAGATATATCTAGAGCTACCGCTTTACCCTCCCCTGCTTTTTCAAGTGAATGGTATATACGCTCGGAAATTACAGTTAACAATCAATTTAACATTGGTAAATTTAATAATTACAATTATAGAATCTTTTTATTCTGTTGTTTTGTTTTTGTTTTTTGTTTTTTGTTTGGTTTTTCATTAGATTAAAAAATCATTTTCTACCAGAATGCTTGACTTGATTAATAGTTAAAGAAAAAACACTTCAATGTGATGTTTCTATATCACGATTTGATTATTTTAATTTTTATTATTTATTTATTTCATATGTTGGATACACACTGTTATTTACACGCAACTGCATTTCGTCAAAATACTCAAGTGAAATTGAGTTTTTAAGCGTCCCCTAGAATATAAACTGGTTTTAGCGGTCCCGTCACACTTATGTCATGCACAACTTTTAAGTAATTTTTAGTATTATTTCATCAATTAATTCATCTCAATTTGTTGATGCTTTTGGTTTGATTTCCCCATTGAACATTTGATTAATTCATTTGACTTGAAACATTCAAGCTGTATCGTAACAGTTTACTCGTTCCTAACGGACAAGTCTTTTGCCAAATTAAAAAAGAAATTTTCTCGTCAATCTGATTAAGCCATTTATGGTGGCTTTTTGTTATGGTCCCAAACGTTCTTGTTTCAATGGGAATCACGTTGACTTGTTTACTTTTCAACCATAATATCCATTTCAGATCTTGATAATTACTATTTTTTGTGTGTGTTTTTTCGGACCAAGTAAAGAATAGATACCCTGTAGTAGAAGACGACATTTGGCGACGACCGGCGCACATTTCAGGTGATATCGGTGATTCGACATTGACATTGGCACAAGTACATGGCGTTGGTTGTTTGTAAACACGTCAAATAGCAGACATGGTCAAATATTCGCGAGCAAGATTTCTAAGAAAGATATTTACAAAACTTTGGAAGATTTCAAAGAAAAATATATATTTACAAAACATTTTTGTAAGTAAGTAACAAAACGAACGTATTTAAATAAAAGATATTTAAATAAATGGGTTCCTTTCTGAGTTCGTTTTTAATATATTTACAGAACTTTTTAATACACTTAGAATAATAATTATAATAAAATAAATAAATAAATAATTTGAAGCCATACTTATTAATGGCAGAAACAAATATAAAATAACTGACTTGTTCGGATTTTTGCGAATGTTTTGCTGGTTTTTGCGACAAGATTGATTTTTATGTACGATGTTTTTTTTTTCTGTGTGCGTTTTTAATACAATTCAATATTTATTTAATTATTAAAACATTAACTCTAGCGACGATTAATATATTTTTAAAATAATATTTTAAAATATTAAATCTACAATCTGACAGGTATTTTCTGTCTTGTTAACTCTTATGGCATTCAGTCTACTTGCTTGGATGGATTTATCCTTTGTTTAGTCGTATCCAAGAAGAAGAAGAAGAAGAAGAAGAAGAAGAAGAAGAAGAAGAAGAAGAAGAAGAAGAAGAATATAATTTGTCCTGATCAATTGCTCCTGTGCGCCAGCTTATTATTATTATCATTATCATTATCCTTAGTAGTAGTAGTAGTAGTAGTAGTAGTAGTAGTAGTAGTAGTAGTAGTCACTAAGAATTCTTCATCAGGCAATCAGCAACGATTACTTACTGGCAACAACCGGTGGTTCTCCCGTGAGGTCTACGTGAAAGCAATTCTCATCAGATTCCAGTGCTCTTCATATCTTTCGATAACATTTTCAAAAGAATTGGCGTTATTGCAACATCCCCTTACCTTCTTGCCCTAACATTGCACAAAAGTTGACACTTTATATTCGGTAGAGGGCAGAATGTTTCTGATCTAATCATTGTTAGGCCCCTGGTTGAATCTCACTGATATTGAAAATTCCAAAACGAGTGATTAAACCGGTACGTTGATTGTGACGTACCTCGACAGATCTCCAGGATATATTGGTAAGCAGAATAATGGGAATAATAGACATATAAACTGTTTATGCTGTGCAGATGATAAATTGTAAATAATTAACTACTGAAATACCTGAATCGGCCAGGGCTATGAGCTCCAGTTAGAATACGATTGTGAGCATACTGAGGACGCATGTTACCGCACCACACCTACAAAAGAAAAAAATAGACAAAAATGAGTTAGAAGATTCATTTTATATTGTTTAGTCGTATCCAAGAAGAAGAAGAAGAAGAAGAAGAAGAAGAAGAAGAAGAAGAAGAAGAAGAACGTTGTACATGATTGAATTATGATCAATGAATGTTTCACAATCCCATAAAGTTATTGTCATTGAAATCGGCGAAATCGCTAATTTTTCAAACAAATAGAATGATTGCTTGCTATAGTTGGGGACTCAGCGCACCGGAAGGAAGCTTCATATACCTCCCCGCAGCTACTTAGTCCACAATACATTGTAGTATACATTGCACTGTAGAGAACCTACTTTGATTTTATAAACTTATTTTTATGTATAATGGCTTGAATTAAAATTTTAAATGCTAAAGTCAAGTATCATGCTTCAATTGTGTTCTAAACAGAAACATTTATTTCAAACGCGCCCCTACTATATCAAAGAACGTACTGTTGAGTTCTACTGCTTGTGCGGTTATAATGGCTCGAATTTAGGTTTAAAATTAAATAGTCAAGTATTATGGTGCTATTCGTTTATTAAACAGAAACATTGACGCGCACCTATCATATCAAAGAACGAACATTGATATTATATGTCGGGCCTTTCGGCTTGTGTGGTAATAAAACTTCTCAAATGCATTTGTGATATTCGGCTGTATAAAGTGTTAACTTTGGTTTAAATCGCCTGTTCGTTTTTTCATAGAATTATTTCGATTATCGATTATCGATACTTATCGAAGATGTTCTGATACAAAACTTATCTAAGAACACCGCCAGGCGCATAAAGTACCTCTGTGTAAAATTTATACAAATTGACTGAGCTGTTTTCGATACATAGCAATTAAGCTACGCATAATGTTTCGCGTTTTATTTTTGTAAGGGTTCGTCGGTAAAATATGTAGCTTAATTACCATGTAAAATTCCATAATTTCCTATTTAATATGTATATATATATATACATAAAAGCCGAACGTCTGTGTGTGTGTGTGTGTGTGTGTGTGTGTGTGTGTGTGTGTGTGTGTGTGTGTGTGTGTGTGTGTGTGTCTGGTCACGAATAGGCTCCTATACGGTTGACTATTATAGAAAACTGATCACATATAATAATAGAAGATGTATCGAGACACAGTAATGGGCATGTTTGATGTGGCATAATGATGATTCATTAAAAGTGTGGGGTCTGCGTATGTAAGTATGGAAATAAAAAAATTAAAAATTAAAAAAAAAACCTTTACAAGTTTTTTTTTTTATATAGATGTACATAATAATACTTTGATAATTATGTTTTAACTTAAATAGGGATGGTATAATAAAATTGTGGGGTCTGTGTTCGCGCCTGGCCTCCATAGAATGGAAATAGGCACAAAATTTAATAAAGACTTTTCATATCTATCTGCGTAAGTATACTTTGATAATTATGTTTCAGTTTGAAGAAATATGGTATAATAAAATTTTGGGGTGTTCATTCGCGCCTGACCTCCAAAGAATGGAAATATGTCACAAAGTTTAACAAGGTTTTTTAAGATAGATCCACAGAATATTGTGATAAGTGTTTCAGTGTGAACAGGTATGGTATAATAAATTATAGGGTCCGAACCCTTTCTTTTTATAACTTATCATACTTTCATAAATCAGAGTCCATTTTCTGTAGTCTGCTTTTGAAGTAAGTTATGAAAGCTATATGTGGCAATTGAACTACACAGAATTTTCCGTATTTCATCCTCGTGAGTATTCGTCAGGCTATTGCATGAAATTAACGTTAGTGCTCATTTTATATATCCACGTGGATATTATTGGTAAATCAATCAGTTTCTATGCCACTTTGATGTAGGGAGCTACTATCCGGGACATAAGTTGAAGGGATACTATGTAGATAGTTCAGCAGCAAGATGTCGGTTCACATTACACTTGAACTTCTGCATGTCAGTACAGGTTGGAAAGCAGGAACCCGGAAGGGCGATCCAAAGTCTAGTTGTTCTAAGGAAGAAAATATCAGAGTAGAAGGCTTTCTTGCACCTAGGGATCTCTACTGTGTAGGGGTGGGATTTTGCTGCTTGTCATGTCTATCGGGGGTATTTACGTCGAAGGGGCACAAGGGTTTGTAGTTCGTCGGCGAATTCACCATTAAAATACTTGTAGAACAGGTAAAGGGATTAAACAAGCTTTGATGACAGTTTAGGACCTATCAGGTTGGTGACTCTCTTTAGAACCCTGTCCAGGCAGGGGTGAGAGACTCTTAGCACGTGTATTTAAAAAGTGAACATATATGCATTTTACTTTAAGCAAATTAAGCTGAAAGAAGTGTGGTGATAACAAAAAAGCGCTGTAGTGTATTCGATTATTTCTTTGCCACTGATTTTGCTGCATAATTTCAAGAAAAAGAAAATCTATCACTTGTATACGAATACGTAAACACGTCCTATTCAGGGGAAGTAACTCTTGTAGACGCCATAGCTTCGATTAATTCCCTTTGGATCGTTGAAAACACTTATTGAGAGATATAAACTGGATGTAGTCCTAAAAATTTGTAATTAAATGTATGCAGATGTGCCATGCTTAATTTTAAGCATTCCATGCATGGTTATAGGGGTCAGGGAGTACCGGTCTCTTTGTTCCCTTTGTTACGTTTGATTTTTAAGTAATAATTTTATATGCGGCCATCTTTATTTAGGAAAGAGTCGCTTCATTTTTAAATAAGATCATTATTCGTGTCGTACAGTCGTACACATTAAATAGAGTTTAAAACTTTAAAACCCAATTCCCATCAACTACAGGTCGGAAGCTACCAGCAGGATGGATAGCAATCGAAATATGCCGACGTGGAGACTGCCAGACGATTAATTCAAAACATGCGTGTCTCCCTTTCGCATATTATGAATGATTTTCTATTTAGAAAGTTATTCTCAACACGATGATAGTGGTATTTTACGTTCAGATAGCGCATTTGAAGTCATTTTCGTCTGGAAAAATAATTGTGGCATTTTACTGCTTCTGGCGCAGTCCTCTACCTATTTTGGAGTACTGTTGCCACACCTGGGCAGGAGCTGCTCGGGGACCGTATCTTGCATTGACAGAGTTAAAAAAAAAATAGCTTCGTAATCTAGTAAGTGATGCCGTTTTCTCCTTTCTGCAACCTCTTTCTCCTACAAAAGAGACGCTGCGAACCTGCTTCTGCTCTATCGCTATTTGTACGCCAAATGCACGTTTGAGCTCCAATTTATGGTCCCCTTTATCAAATATTCACAGAAAATACTTGTCTAGTTACAACCACTATCAACAATTTCCCCCACCTTCTGTCTGTGTCTAAATCTAAACGCAAATTCTATAAAAAAAGGGTTTTTTTTTCTTAGAACTGCCCGTGTGTGGAATTCTGTTCCACACGCGTAATGTCCAGTATTGTCGTTTTCAAGTTCAATGTAAACAAGTTTTTATTAAGACGTCCCATTTTATAATCTAATTCTACACGTTTTGTAGCACTTACAGCTGTTACACTGTCGTCTCGGAAACCAATGTGTATTTAGTAACCTTTATCGTCAAGTAACCTTCGGACATTACTAACTGGTGACTGGTTAAATTAAAAAAAAAAAACGTGTACCTGGATATGTTAAAGTATGTTGTGATTCCCTGGTGCAATTAGGCTGGAAGATCTTGAGTGTGTCAGCAGGACTTGCCGCCGGTCCATAAGTTCAAAGAGATTCAGGCTTTGCTTTGCTTCTCTCACTGGTCCCCCCCCCCGTGCTTAGCCTGCTAGACTACTTGGTTTGGTCATACATCCCACAACACAAAAGCCAGCTTGATCGCGTCATTCACCGAGTATTCGACGTGCTCCCGCCGGCGCTTGAGAAAAAGGTATGCTCCCGGTTACGGACCCGTATCGAAGTGGTAATTGAGGCAGAAAGGGGCTACATTAAATAGGTGCCAGCTGTGCCACATAATCAAGTTATCTGAATTGATTTTTTCAATAAAAGTTTTTAAATAAATAAAATAAAATATCTGAATTGATTTTTTCAATAAAAGTTTTTAAATAAATAAAATAAAATATCTGAATTGATTTTTTCAATAAAAGTTTTTAAATAAATAAAATAAAATATCTGAATTGATTTTTTCAATAAAAGTTTTTAAATAAATAAAATACAATATCTGAATTGATTTTTCAATAAAAGTTTTTAAATAAATAAAATAAAATATCTGAATTGATTTTTTTCAATAAAAGTTTTAAAATAAATAAAATAAAATATCTAAATTGATTTTTTCAATAAAAGTTTTTAAATAAATAAAATAAAATATCTGAATTGATTTTTTTCAATAAAAGTTTTAAAATAAATAAAATAAAATATCTGAATTGATTTTTTCAATAAGATTTTTTAAATAAATAAAATAAAATGTCTGAATTGATTTTTTTCAATAAAAGTTTTAAAATAAATAAAATAAAATATCTGAATTGATTTTTTTCAATAAAAGTTTTAAAATAAATAAAATAAAATATCTGAATTGATTTTTTCAATAAAAGTTTTTAAATAAATAAAATACAATATCTGAATTGATTTTTTCAATAAAAGTTTTAAAATAAATAAAATAAAATATTTAAATTGATTTTTTCAATAAAAGTTTTTAAATAAATAAAATAAAATATCTGAATTGATTTTTTTCAATAAAAGTTTTAAAATAAATAAAATAAAATATCTGAATTGATTTTTTTCAATAAAAGTTTTAAAATAAAGTTCCGATGTTTTTTTCTTAAGACAATAAATTTATCATTCCACCGTCTGATGCCTGTTGGCCTCTCGTTATAAAGAAACGCTGAACTATGTTAGAATATGGCATAGTTTGCTATGGCGGTACACAAAGAGACGGTCTGGCGCGTGCAAAATCAGGTCACAGTTGCTGCCTGAGCTGATTTGATGCGAAACTTGAAACCGACAATGAGGATGTGCAGCTCTGAAAATCTTCCTTGTAAAACCTGTTGAATGTATTTCACGAGTAATTATTCAAACAAACTGATTAAAGATACAACATGTGGAAATGTCCTGCGTGATTTTTATATTAATTATATTATGCTTAACAACTGGCATTTTATATGAAAAATGGTTACCTGTGCGAATCCAAGAAAAAATAATTGATCGTGAGTGAAATTTAGACCCGGAAGTAATGGCTCTTCGTAGCCTCGTTTATGGATCCAATTCTTGTAGGCCTGAAATATAAAGAGAAATGCTAATATTGTTTCACATTTAAAAAATTTTCAATACTTCAATATATCAAATAACCTGTTTTGAATTTCCGAAATATACGTGATGCCTGTATTATTAAGATAAAACAGGAAGTAGAAATTACAACGTCAAATATTCTAAATATATTAGAGATAAATAATTTGCTATTTAATTTTGTTGGACGTTTAAAATACTCATCTGAAAAATGATCTTTGACGACATATTGGCTAAGAATGTATAGTTCCTATTATCGTCTTCAACTAAAATGTTACGATGCTGTAAAAACTTGGAGCTTTTATGGTAAGATTAACCATTGAAGCTCAAATCTTGCTTGAAAACATATACATTATATATATATATATATATATATATATATATAAACATTTAATTAAATAAAATGTTGCATATATATATATATATATATATATATATATATATATATATATATATATATATAGGCAGCATTTTATTTACTTAAATGTTTATATATATATATATATGTATATATACATATATATATATATATATATATATATATATATATATATATTCCTGTTATCTAAACTTAATCCAGACTAAATAAAAATAGGCTTGATGCAAAGTATTCTATAAGATAAAAAAAACTAAGACTAGAGATAATGTAAAATTAAATTATAATTATAATAGATAAAGAGGAATACCCACAATAAATGAATAATTATAATACAAGATAGAATTACAGAAACACCTAACTTGGTTTAATGTAGTATTTTAAATTCCTAGTGAACCTAGAGCTTATATAATTTTAAATCCTTCTATCGTCACATTATTTTTAGAAGTGATTTAGATCTAAAGGTTTTTTTTAGACGTAAAAAAATAAAGTTTTTATTGTTTTACTAAGTTTAATATAATCTCCCGTTTTTTTTAAAACCGCAAATCCATGTTATTTTTGTCAGTTCCTTAACTCATTATTATAAGCGTTAGCTTCATACTTCTCCAAATTACTAATTTATCACATTTTATTTTTTACATGTAAATATTATCAAGTTTTAACTAGACGTAAATAAAGAAGTTTTTATTGTTTTACTAACTTTCACAGAATCCCCCATTTTTTTTAAATCACAAATCCATGTTTAATTGTACATATTCTATCCTGGATCCTGAATTCAGGATTTGATTGATTTCTCATTCGTTCCTTGAACCCGCGAAATCTAAGTAAAAGCTAAAATTAAATTAGAATATCCTTAAAAAGCGAGACTTATTTAAAATAGTGCCACCAAAATAGGCTAAAAACTAAGTTATAGGAAGATGTTCTTGACTGTAAGGGTTGTTGTACGAAACTAAAAAATAAGTATAAATATGAGCTCCATTTAATATGGAGGGAAAAAATAAACGTGTTCACAACGGATTGAAGAACTTGTTGGGAATAGTTGTAAGCGTCTCTGAGGAGTGACTGGATGGAAGATTTGCAGTTCTATGGACGAAAAGTAATTGCCCATCCTTTCACGAAACAGCTGTAAGAGCTTAACGCCAAAATAGGTGAATTTCTATTCATGTAGGTTGTGATTTTATTCAATTTACGTATATATATATATATATATATATATATATATATATATATATATATATATAAGAGCAAATAGGTAATAAAACATGTTAAAAACACTTTGAAAAAGAGTTAAAAACATATTTAATCTGAATATCCAAGTAGAAAAATATCCAAAAGTTAAGAATAATTGAATTTCAACAAGGGTCGTTGATAGTGCTCAATCAAAGAAAGCAAATTATACTTATTTTTTAATATTCTTTCTGTAAATACAGTCACATCTTGCTACGATATGCAGACCAGTCTGCCCCTCGTGGCAAGACATGACTGTATTTACATAAATAATTTAAAAAATTATTTGCGTAAGTGTAGTATCTTTTAGGTACTGCGAACTTTAAATTATTAAATTAAAGTAAATTACAGAAAAATATTTTTATTATACAAATACATGGTTTATTCGAGAGATTAATTTTCGCATTTATAATTTAAATAAAATTCCGGTCATATGTCCCCGTTTCTCGCGCGTACATGGCATAATTTAGAAATCCAATTAAACGCATTGAATTAGGTTGTATTTCGGAGGTAACGCGTAAAATTTTGTCTTCCAAGTGGTCTATTGTGTCTGGTTTATCAGCGTAGACTTTGGACTTTACATAATCCCAAATAAAATAATCTAATAAAAGTTAAAGAGTTAAATCGCACGAAAGTTGGCAAGAATATTTTGTGAAATTATTCGTTCATCAAATGTTTCATTCTGTAAATTGATTGTATCACGCGTTGTCTGGCATGTGGCTCCATTCTGCTAAGTCTAAAAGTATCGCCAGTCTACAATATTTTTATTTACTAAAGCCAGAAAAGGTTGCTAAAGGATTCTCCTATCCACGTAAAGTATTGCCAGTAATGTTTATATGAATAAGGATATGCCTTCTATCATACAGCTTTATTTTCATTGATTACTATTTTATTTTATAAACAGATAAAGAAATATATAAACACCGGAGTTTCATTGGATTAACGTTTAGAATACAACGATATAGTCACTTTATACATACAAACACATGCATACACAAACAGACACGCAAACACACATACTCAAGGACCTCTGTAGCTCTCATGTTTGGTCAAACAATAATAGTACTAAATCAATCGCCTATATGTAGAAGTAACTTGTTTATGTTGCCTAGAATACGTTTAAACAGAAAGAACTCTACCTAAATCTTTTATATATATATATATTAAGTTTTGAGACATTGTGTTGAACAAAGATGGCGGCGTAGTTCAAATCAGTAACAAAGATGGCGGCCAAGAATCAAATGCGGTCCGTGGCGTAGTTAACCTGTTAAGTTCTGAGATATTGTGTTGAACAAAGATGGCGGCGTAGTTCAGATCAGTAACAAAGATGGCGGCCAAGAATCAAATGCGGTCCGTGGCGTAGTTAACCTGTTAAGTTCTGAGATATTGTGTTGAACAAAGATGGCGGCGTAGTTCAGATCAGTAACAAAGATGGCGGCCAAGAATCAAATGCGGTCCGTGCCGTAGTTAACGGCGAACTGATTGAATCCAAAATTCGACAATTTTTATAGTAATTTTTAAACGTTTTCATTCGTTGTTTAGCACAGCCGTTGGTTATAAAAATGATTGGCGAATCCATTCGTCTCATACCCTCACCACTGCGTCTGATGGGGAAGGTCTCCTAGCGGCTTCGGCTGCAGGGAGACAAGGTAGTACACGTCAAGGATTCGTCACTTGACACTCAGCCCGACAGGTGAGGGGCCGAGAACCGGCCCAGCACATGTTGGACTGAGGTACGCCGCCTGAGTAATACCTAGGAGGTCCAACTCCCAGGCCTTGCCACCGGGCTTTCCGGTGGGGCAAGTTTATTGCTTGCTGCCTGAGGCGCCCCGACCGGGGAATGCCGACGGGGTTACTCAGGCAATTTATCAAATTGCAGGAGTGCCCCTTCTTTAGGGGAGCCTGCGGGGTTCCCACTTTCCGGCCTTGTGCCACATTTTGCTCTGTGGGCAGCAATTAAATATTTACCCCCATCACTCGTCTGATGGGGAAGGTCTCCTAGCGGCTTCGGCTGCAGGGAGACAGGGTAGTAGTACACGTCAAGGATTCGTCACTTGACACTCAGCCCAACAGGTGAGGGGCGGGAACCGGCCCATCACATGTTGGACTGAGGTACGCCGCCTGGGTAATACCTAGGAGGTCCACCCTCCCAGGCCTTTCCGGTGGAGTAAGTTCATTGCTTACTGCCTGAGGCGCCCCTACAGGGGAATGCTGACGGGGTTACTCAGGCAATTTTTACAATTGCAGGAGTTCCCCTCCTTTAGGGAAGCCTGCTTAATCCCTGCTTTTCGGCCTTGTGCCACATTTTGCCGAGGTGGTCGGCAAATAAATATCTACCCCCATCAAGAGTCAAAAATATGTTACATATATATATATATATATATATATATATATATATATATACATATATACGTCTGTATGTATGTATGTATGTGTGTGTGTGTGTGTGTGTGTGTGTGTGGAGAGAGAGAGAGAGAGACAGATAATAATATAAAAGTTTGCTATTACTACTAAGCTTTACTCACATATTGTCCACTTTTAAAGTCTATAGTGCAGATCAATAAATAATATATTATATAAACATATTATTTGTGCATATATATGGAATAAAATATATCAAGTTATAAATATATTTTTTGCAATTAAGCTACAGAGAGGCTTCCACGTTTAATCGTCTAGCTAAAAGGCGTGGAATTTGTGCTTAGCTAACGAATTAGATTCTTTGTTATTCTCTCCCAGGAGTTAATGTTTCCATTAACCAATGACAGGGCTTTTCCAATCAAAATGTTCCACTTACTTTTACTTCTTTATTTAATTCTGGTCTGTATTAATGGACGTGCTTTTCCTCTGAATATGTCGAATTAATAAAGGAGGTTATTTAACACGTACATGCTTGGAGTACTTTTTCTATTTCAATTTTATATGTAGTGTTAGTGTTAGTTGTCTATTTAATCGGTTTATTATTTTGTTCTTATGTTCTTATTGTTATCGTAAGTAATGCACTTTCTTTGATATTTCAGTTCTAGAGTTTAATAGGTTTCGGGAGTCTTTTCATAAAGAAGATTTTCATACTATTGTTGTGTAGCGGAAGTGGGAAGGAAGATATTGTTTGTGGTGTATATATCTAATTACGTATATCTTTTATACGAGTGCGTGAGTGATATATATTAGTGTAATAGACATGTGTGGGTCGGGGGTTGTCTGTATCTGTGTATGTCACCGTGATACGTCTAGTGTCTATATATGGTAGTGCTCATAATGTCTTATCGTCTACATGTCTGCATATGTGCATAAACAAACGTTGAAATACTTTTTCTGCCTCTTGACTTCGTTGCTTGTAGCTGCAAAGGAAACCTCATGCACAAAATAACAAGTCGAAGACTTCTTTTAATTAATGCTTACTTTTATTCTTTCTGATTCTTGGTGAGTCCTATTCTTTCTTATCGGCCGTTCTTAACTCTTTTTGCGTTTCCTTCTCCAACGCACATTTGCGCCAATCTCGACGCGTTTGCTCCGTTCAAAATCGGAAACCAGACTAACTTGCATGCGAGCCAAAAGATATATTCTTCTCTTTCTTTCATGCACTCTCTCTCTTTCTCTTTCTTTTTATTTTTTTTCACGTTTTCCATCACACGTACCCGATTGACCTATTTCAGGTGCTATCGACGACCCCCAACTACCGAGTTTGACATAGGTCAACAACTTAACCCTTGAACTCTTCCTGTACTAATCTTCACAGCAAAATCACATTTTTAACATACCGGCGTAATGCGTAATAAATTACATAACACTTCATACATACATGTGTATATAATGTGATTGAATTACTCTGATAATCTTTCAAATATTCGCCATATCATAACGTAAAATATTGTTTAAATCTTTAAATTCTCTAGATTTCTAAAAGATATTGTTTAAAATAGACACTTTATCGATGAATAATCAATATTTCCTTTTACGATCAAATTTTATATCAGGCTTAATGTGTGAATCTTTGGGTCGCATGGGTGTCAATGGGTGCAGAAAGTTGTTGGTAACATTTATTGCTACTAAAACTAATTTTTTTTTTTTTAACAACTACAAAAACACTTCTCGACCAACAATTGTCATGACCAATAAAATCTTACCTAAGAGCCTAACTTTCAAACTACTTGGCCTAACATTTACAGGCAATATCGATTGGAATAAATACATAGAGGACATTGCCAAGGTTGCTGCAAATAAGCTGAGTTCCCTCTACCCTGCTAAAAAATTACTCCCACCAAAAGCATTCTATATTTGTACAAAGTCATAATCCGCACATGCATAGAGTATTGTTGTCATATCTGGAGCATTTATACTAACCTCTCACTCTACGACAGGATGCAAAAAAGTCACAAATCTAATAGCTGTCAGCCAAGCTTCAACTTCTGTCCCATCTCCGCAATACCGGATCCGTGTGCTTGTTTTGCAAATAGTTTAATGGATTGTGTTCTGGTGGACTCATGTCACATATGCTTCCTCGACGTAGATACACCTGACGAACCCTACAAGCAGCAAAATTTCACCCCTTCATTGTTAAAGGCCCTAGATTTTGGAAAGTCTTCTACCCTAATAGTTTCTTCCCCCAGACTTTGGAATGCCCTTCCTGTTTACTACTTCCTTAACAGCACTAACTTGAAGTTGTAATATAATTTGAACGTACATTTTGCCGCTCAACTACTCATATAGTGTCCTTCTACATATGGTCTTAAATATTAGCCCCTTACGGTCAAGTGTGAACATATATTGTTTGGAGTAAAAAAAATATTTTTTAAACAGGATGTTAAATAACTCACCCGAAACGACTGCTTTAAGCCACCGTTGTCTGCGATATTTTCACCCACCGTAGTCCTGCCATTAATCTGCAACATAGAAGTGAAACAGAATAACAGAATAAGTGTGTTCGTGCTCAGATTGGATCCTAATTCACTGGTGCAAGGATTTAGAGGTTTTATATTAATATTTTGCAACACTTACCTCACGTAAAAAAAATTATAAATGTAAATAATGCATTAAATAAAAGTAATATAATCATAATATAATAATAATATAATCATACATTCAACCGTAATAAAGATTAATGTGGACCGAAAGTGCAAACTTTGTGTTTCAACTGACAAAACAGAAAATTGCTTGATATAATATTTTAGCTTTTTCAGATTAAAAATCAATATATATATATATATATATATACATATATATATACATATATATATACACATATATATATATATATATATATATATATATATAGTAATGTGACTGATAATTTAAATTCAAATTAGAATTAAAAATTAAAAACCTGTTGTTGTTGTTGTTGTTGTTGTTGTTGTTCCTTCTTATGAAACAGATTTTTAATTTTTAATTCTAATTACTAAGTATTAAAGTAGCTCTAGGATATTTGCCTATCGAGCTTATTATATATCTGAATTACAACGAACACTATTCTTTTCTTGTATTTTAATTAAATTAGTAATTTTACTATCACATTAAAATACACTCTGCTCTTAAGACTACTGTTCTAACCCCCTTTGAATATATATATATGTATATATGCGCGTGTGTGTGTGTGTGTGTGTGTGTGTGTGTGTGTGTGAGGATGCGGTTGTGTGAGGGGGGCGGTTGTGTGAGTGCGTGTGGAGGGAATGAGTATGTGTATGTGAGTGTGAGTGTAGGAGATACGTGTGTGTATGTGAGTGTATGGGTGAGGGTGTGTGCGTTTAAAACACATCCTATCTTTACATTTCATTTTATATATTTTGTATTTTATCTTTATATATATATATGTATATATACATGTATATATACATGTATATATATATATATATATGTGTGTGTGTGTGTGTGTGTGTGTGTGTGTGTGTGTGTGTGTGTGTGTGTGTGTTGCGGTTTAATTGACTGGTATAAAAAAACAAAAGTTCACATATAGAATTCGTCACTGTATTTCCTACTCCTCCTCGCATTTTTCTCTCTCAAGTGCCAGTTGACGTCTGTTCCCCTAACCTATGCCAACAGGTGTTTTATTATACAATTTGGCTGCATTTCATTTGCATATATGTGCGGTGGGTGGTGTTATCTCGTGCGATTCCACAAGACCACACCTTATAAAGCCACAACTGGTATCTTTAATATGTCTCTCTTTCTCTCTCTCTCTCTTTCTCTCTCTCTCTCTCTCTCTCTCTATCTCAGATCCTACCTGAAGGTAAGCCGTATAGCCACACAAGGCACACACACGTGGGCGGTTGCTTTTTTAATTATTACATCAACTATATATATATAATTATATATATATATATATATATATATATATATATATATATATATATCCCCGAAACAGTGTTTCATAATAAACAACAACGATCCCTGAAATAGCAGTAAGACTCGCGTGAATTCAATAAATTGATTCAGCGATTTAAGGAGATTAATTGACTTACTGGCAAAATAATTTCTCAACAAATGGCAAAAAGTTGTATTTCTTTATTTTTATATAGTTTTGAGGGTCAGATATATAGTGACTGTTTGGAATACTAGATACTGACTGTGAGGATGTCGAAACCTCCCCGTAGCAACTACAATAACATAACGTCGTCATCTTCCTTGTTTTATCGTCTCCGTCACTTATAACTGACTAGGGACAGAAATATTTTAAATATGAGTATTGATAGTTTAAATGAGCTTATTAAATAGTTTAAGAGCTGCCCAAATGTGTATGTAAATAATAAATAAATAAACCACGTCTACCTTCATGTTTGCTTCTGGAACCACATAGTTTGAATATTGCTTTTCGATACAAGAGGCTTTCGCTTCGAATCTGTTGATCACCTCTGTACTCCACCATTGACGGAGATTTCCTTCTTTATCAAACTGACGACCTGTTAAAATATAAAAGGAAAGAAGATTTGTGGGAAATCCAAAACGTAATTTAAATATATCACGAAAAACTAATGCTAAGCGCTTAGCATATATATATATATATATATATATATATATATATATATATATATATATATATATATATAATTGATTCTATATTATACTAGCAGTTCGGCCCGGCTTTGATTGAGTCCTATGTACTGTTCGTAACTTTATATATATATATATATATATATATATATATATATATATATATAAAGTTTGATTCATGTCCAGGTAACCTACATCTAAAATTGCAAGTGTTTAGACCCAAAATTTGCGGAGGAATTTCGTAGAATCTACAAAAAGTCAACTCTTTCAACTTTGACCTCTTGGCAGCCAAATTTTCACCCAAAAGCTGATTAAAAAGCTTGCTGCATGTCTGAATACTCTTTATGTAAAATTTCGAATGTTTAGACACAAAATTGGCTGAATAGTTTGCTAGAGATCGCTAAAGTCAAATCTTTTGAAATTTTACTCCTTGGCAACAAATTTTCGGCCAAAATCCGCCTTTTGTCTGTATACACTTTATTTAAAATTTCAAATGTTTAGACCAAAAATTGGCTGAGTAACTTGGTAGAGAACGCAGAGGTGACATTTTTTTAGCGTTGGCACTAATTATGATCCCTTAACATGTATTGTTTTTGGGCTCAAATCGAATTAAATAGTCTGATCTATGTCCAAGTAACCTGCATCTAAAATTTCAAGTGTTTGGACCCAAAATTAGCGGAGGAGTTTGGTAGCATTTTCGAAGGTCAAATCGTTGAACTTATAGCCCTTTGATAGCCAATTTTTTTTTTGCTGAAAACCTAACAAAAAGATTTTCCCAAATCTCAATACCCCTTATTTCAAATCTCGAGTCTGTAAACTGAAAATTGACAGAGAAGTTTGGTAAAGAAATGTACACACGCAGACAATTTCACTTTTATAGATTTTATACATTTGGAATAATTTTTTGTGATACACACCTCTGTCGTCGAATCCATGTGTGAGTTCATGTCCGATAACAACACCGATTGCTCCGTAATTCATTGACCTAAAAATATATGAAAAAAAAGAACTGAAACACTGATTTTTCACTTGATCGACTCTTTGTTTATTGTTGGGTGTCGCTAATTAAACGAAGACTGCTATTAGAGACGATAAGTGTAGGCTGTTTTACAATTGTTGAAACTTATCTATTGACTACAAACGAGGAAAATGAACGCAGTAAGTGGAAGGATTTAGAAGATTTTTTAGTTTGGAAGATGATTCGAAAATTAATGTTAATAGCAACGTAGTTGTTCTTCACATCTGATTGTATAAATAAAATCTAATAAACTGAATCAATTAGCAATTCTGGTTGACTCAACTAAATATGTAAATTAGGCAACAAAAGAATGAAGGAAAAAGGAAAGTGTAAATATATAAGTAAAGTTGCTTTAATTTGTTATACAAGAATATGAAATTTCATTCATTCATAATAAATAATAAATCCCTTCAAAGAAAAAAAATATATATAGTGGATGCCATAACTGGAAATCAAAATCGAAACATTGATATCTACAACTTCTTCCAACTGACCAATTAGAACTTTATTATAAATAGAGCTTAAAACAGTTATTCATGACGTCATATGATTTACGTCATGTTTCAAAGTGTGTATTCAAATAAATGCGATGGAAAAATAAACAAATTAATAGGTAAACATTTTCAATAGCGTTGGGAATTATTTTGATCATCTAAAACAATTTATTTTGCTTTAACTTTTTATGTTGTTCTTTCACTATTATTTAACTTTTTCAACCTATTAAAAATATGCGATCGGAAGGAACACTTATTTGCTAGTTTATTAATTTTGAAAAAGCATTGACGGTACATCACAAAAAGATTAAATTAAAAACTTAAAGTGTAAAATGGTAACATTTTCAACTTAATTTATTATTTAAAATTGTCTCCATTGTAACAATCTTCTTAGGCAGCATAATTAGTTTCGAAAAGCAACTGAATTAAATAAAATGTAGATCAAATAAAAAGCTAAAAAATAATGAATGAATTGCAAGTATCGATTTGTCAGATATAATGTTATTTACCATTGATAATTCGACAACATAACATGGATTCGAAAATTAATAAATGCAACTTACGCAGGCTGATGCTTGTCGTAGAATGGAAGTTGAAGGATACCTGCCGGGAACGCTGGAAAGGAAGAAGATCATAAGGTTTTTAAGCTTAGCATGATAAGATAGTAATGATGTATTTTACGGATTTATGTTCAGGTCATTATGCGTTTCAATAAGAACAGATTAAATGCAGCACAAATGAAAAAGTGGACAGTTGATTGATTGAGAGATTCAATTACATTACGGGATATTTTACGATTATATCTATTTTATTAATAGCGGTATGGGAATAAGATAAAATACGCCATTTAATGTGCGTATAGATATGCATATTTTATCCTTTCGCGTCTATGATCACATTGGTAGAACAATGGATCCGATTAGCCGATGTTCAGTCAAGTACTTGCCATGAGCATAACGGTAGAATAGAGCAAGACTAGCAAAATTTCTTCTGTGTGACAGAGATAGTAGGGAAAAGAAAAGAGGCATCGCTCACTAGGTTTCGAAGTCGGTTTTGAATTCGTTTAAACCAGGAAAGGGTGCTCTCAGCATCCACTCTCCAGATGTGACAACACTACTTCATCTTAAGTTAATATGAAATTGTTTATGTCTAACCTTCTTCCATATGTTTTGCTGTTTTAGTTAGCAACCATAACATATTCCGTCAACTCTACATCACGAGAGATAGAATATCTACTAATGTCCATAAACCTATTAGAGGGACTGCAATTCAAGACTAGGATTTTTTTCTGTGAAGATCCTTGAGGAAACGACATCAGGATTCGTCGTTCTCTGGTCGTCTCTGCCCCAGCGTGTGTGGCAAGCAAACAAATTAAGTGAAAGTAGTAACGTTGCGTTTACGCAATCTCTATGGTTGTTCCTGGCCAAACCTTTTCCGCATTTTGATGTAATTGTTAAACCGGTGCAAGGGTTCAAATCTGCAAGTCTAATGTTAACAAATAGCCGCAATAAATCTCAAGCACTCTACACTGATCACAACATCCTGGCGCACGATCTTTTGAATTTTCAACTCGCTTAACAAACAAATAAAATCGATATACTAATGTTCAGAAAGATTGACAGTATAGTTTAAAACATTACGATGCATTGAAAAAAGTAGTTCGTGACCGACAGAACGACCGACAAACACTTGACAAACATAAATTACGTTGGTCCTTTGAGTAAAAATTTCGGGTTTGTATTACTGTATACATAGATTCGCAAAAGTTGTCAAAAAACAAATATATAACAAATAAATATTATCGAAGGCAAGATAAGTTACTTTTCTACCAAAATGAATATATTTTTCGTGTTTTTATTCAATGTAGCATGTTTATTCAGCTCGAAAAGCATAGTGTTTATCGATGTATTGGAAAATTCAAAATGGCGCCCGACTCTCTCTTTAACACGGTAACTTTGGAAAAAGGTGTTATAAATGATAAACTAGACAAAATACTGTTAGAAACTCGCTCAATATATGTTACCGTGACATAGGCTGATATATATCCGGTGGGTTTTTATTAGTATTTTGTCTAGCTTATTATTTACTAGCGGGGCTACCCTGCGTTGCTCGGGACCGTATAAACAATGAGAAAATTAGATTTGATTTTGAATATATTTGTTATTCCTAGGAGAGAAGAATTTTTATTGTCTATGTATCATTTGCTATTTTAAGCAAAAGAATAGTTTACCTAGCTAGGACGTATGAAATAATTGTAGCTTACCTAGGATAGATAATTTACAGCATGTATATAAAATAATTTTAACTTTACAAGGACGGGGAATACACAACACATATTTAAAATAAGTTTACCTACACTAAGACTGGTAATTTAAATACATATATGAAACAATTTCACATACTTTTTGACCCCAAAACGGGCATTACTCTCTCCAACCCAACCCCAAAAAAAGAACTTAAAATTAACCCAACGCTCAAAAGAGAACTTAAAATTTACATAATCATGCTTCTTTCTACCCACCTATCCAACCCTCACATCATGCCCGGATGATAACATAAAATTTCAAAATATACAGATCATCCCCCCTATAGAAACAGGCCTAGTAAAATTTCATAGTAAACCAACAATATATATGTGTTTATCTAATTTTAAGATCGTAAACTGTTTTAGCCATATCCGGAATCGACTTCACAAATAAAGTAATTTTTAGATAGAAAATTGTTTAAACCATTTCCGGTAGAAACTTCATATTCTACCACCCTCATTTAATCCAGATTGACGCTGATTATTCTGTTAGTATATATCTCCATCAATATCCTTAAATCCTGGGCGACGCAAGGAATTCTGCTAGTATATATTTCAAATAATCTCATTCAATCCCAGAAAACGCCAGGTATTCTGCTAGTATATATTTGCATTTATCTCATTCAATCCCAAGCGCCCGTGTATTCTGCTAGCATACATTCAATCCTGGTTTACTCCGGGTATTCTGCTAGTATATATTTGAGTCTATCTCGTTGAATCCTATAATTCTTGGACACGTTAATAATTTTGACAATCATTTTCGACAACGAAGCTACATCAAAGGGAGGTCACTCGCATATTATAAGAATGATTGTTTATTAATCTAATGATATGCGACAACGAAGCTACATCCAAGGGAGGTCACCCGATTATTATAACAATGATTGTATATTATTCTAATGGTATTCGACAATGAAGCTACATCAAAGGGGGATCACTTGCATATTATAATAATGATTCTTGTATCATAATCTAATGGCATTCGACAATGAAGCTACATCAAAGGGAGGTCACTCGCATATTATAACAATGATTGTATATTATTCTAATCGTATTCGACAATGAAGCTTCATCAAAGAGAGGTCACTCGCATATTATAACAATGATGGTATATTAATCTAATGATATTCGATAATGAAGCTATATCAAAGGGAGGTCACTTGTATATTATAAAAATGATTGTATATTAATCTAATGGTATTCGATAACGAAGCTACATTCAAGGGAGGTCACTAGATTATTATAACAATGAGTGTATATTATTCTAATGGTATTCAAAAATTAAGCTGCATCAAAGGGAGGTCACTTGCATATTATTAAAATGATTTTTTATTATTCTAATGGTGTTCGACAATGAAACTACATCAAAGGGAGGTCACTCACATATTATAACAATGAGTGTATATTAATCTAATGGTATTCGACAATGAAGCTACATCAAAGAGAGGTCACTTGCATATTATAATAATGATTCTAGTATAATAATCTAATGGTATTCGACAATGAAGCTACATCAAAGGGAGGTCACTCGCATATTATAACAATGATTGTATATTAATCTAATGGTATTCGACAATGAAGCTACATCAAAGGGAGGTCACTTGCATATTATAACAATAATTGTATATTATTCTAATCGTATTTGACAACGGTTCGTATTCTATAATAGTAAAATGCTATCTCCATTTTATATTAAGAATTATTACATTGCCTTATATTTAGAAATTATAAATTGGTAGGTCTAATTAGATACGATATAAAAAACATCCCCTCCCAATACTAAGAATGGCTTTCCAAATATTAATGGTTTTATTTCAGCACGGTCCGTATTCCATAATAGTAAAATAATATTGCCCTTTTTATATTAAGAATTATGAAAATCCCTTATATTAAGAATTGCTAGGTTTAAGTACAGGACATCTTTCTAAATAATAATGTATTTATTTCAGCACGGTCCTATTCTATAATAGTAAAGTACTATCCCCTTCTAATACTAAGAATTATATATATAATCTGCATCTTTTTTTTAATAGAAGATAATGTTCGGTAGGAACTTGCACTATATAATACGTTTACTTGATCTTTTGGCTAAGATGAAAGTGTAGTATCTGTTCCTAGAATTCCAGCGGTCACATCTCCCCCCCCTTCCGGTAAACAGTTAGGATATCATATTGTTACTAATACAAAACAGAAAATGGCCGTATGTTTTGTTTTGTTAACATGCCGACTCGTTCTTTACGTGATTTTGAAATGTTACAAATAAGCCCCCCAGCATGCAGATTCATTCACTTGATTTTTGGAATCAGCAGTTCAGCGATGTAATTTTTGGAATATGACGTCTCGTCTCAATTTAGTACACGATCGGTAGGAAAATAGACTATATAATACGGTTACTTGGTCTTTTGGCTAAGATCAAAGTGTAGTATCTGATCTAGAATTCCAGTGGTCACATCTTCGCCTTCCTCCCTCTAAACAGAAATATCGTTACTAATACTGAAAAGAAAATGGCCGTTTAATCGCCGTTTGTCTGTATTTTTTGTAAACACAGCGATCGTTTCGTCTCATCGCTTAATATTTTTCAGCATATTTTTTTTTGTACTTGACATCTTCGCTTGGCATGTAATGTTCAACTCTCGTATTATACTATTTTTAAGCCCCTAATAACTTTGGTAACGTTGTCATAACGTGTAAGTTAATATTTTAATTTGTATTTATATTATATTTGTATTTGTAATTATATTTGTATTTTCTGTACCGAAAAGAATCTTTTAGTATATACATTGTTTTTGTATACAGACTTCGCCATTACAGCTTGATGACGTCAGATCACGTGACATGACTAAGCGTTTTTTCAATTACGTATAAATATCATAAGATTATTACTTTATTACTACACTAAGAAGTAACCCTTCGATTCGGTTAATTGCAGGTTTTTTAACATACGAAGTAAAGAAAAGTCAAACCGGTGTTCCTTCGTAACTGTTCCTTGTCAACGACCCCCCCCCCAACGGTGTTAAGTGGTGGTGGTTATAAGAGGAATTTAGAGGAAAGATTTTACCACTTCCATTGATTTTAACCGATTTTGGCCGTGAACTCTCAGCAGAAAAAATATAGAAATCAACGATTATCGAGGAAGTGGAAATTTAATATGCCTATAACACACCTCAGTTTGTGCATATTACATTTGCATGGAGTGTCTTGATTTTTAATACTATTAAGGTCAAAATCAGAAAGGAAAAATGAGTTCATTTTATATATATATATATATATATATATATATATATATATATATATATATATATATAAGAAAGAGAAGGGAAGACAAGATAATACCTTTTCCTAAACTTACCGTATCAAAGAGAAAGTCGGGCGCCATTTAAAATTTTCCAATACATCGGTAACACTGTATGCTTTTCGAGCTGAATAAACATGTTACATTGAATAAAAACACAAAAAAATATCCATTTTGGTAGAAAAGTAACTTATCTTGCTTTTGATAACATTTATTTGTTATATATTTGTTTTTTGACAACTTTTTCGAATCTATGTGTACAGTAAGACAAACCCAAGATTTCGCATCGCAAAAGGTGAATATTTTTAAAACCACAATTTTATATCGAACCATAAAACCACTGACATATAACTGACATATATTTTCATATGTTTTACTTGATTTGGGGGAAATAGTTTATAATATAACATCACTATAAGGCCAAAAAGCCAGTTGAGGCCAGGGCCTATTAAGATGTTCAGTTGTATCAGGAATATATGAGAAGAGTGAAAAAAAGATAGAACATATAAAAAAAATTATTAATCAAAAAATAAGTCTCGGCAAAAATTTGCGGACATTTGATTTGAAAACGGCCATTTCATTGTGTGCGGACGCGTCGTAATGATTTTTGCAGATGTTAAAAAGAATTGTTTGCATGGAATTTCTGTTAGGTTTTAGGTACAAAGTAGAAGATACAGTATTGCATATTTTTTACAAGTCAGTCAGCTGTTATATAACAGGCAAGTTAATTTAGGTGATATTTCAGTAATAATGGATCAAATTTTGTCTTCCAGTGGTCTATTGTGTCTAGTTTATCAGCGTAGATATAGGACTTTACTTATCAGCAAAAAAATAATCTAATGTGATTAAATCGCAATAAAGAGGTGGCCAGTTGAAAAATTCATTTCTTAAATTAACACCATTTTTCCTTACTCTTTCCTAATATGTAGGGTTTTTTTTTCTTTGTATACGTTGTATTTCTCGTCATTTCTTTCACAAAAGTAATCGATTATCACCCTTCCAGTCTTGGTCTTTTCTCAATTAATTTCATCCACTTTGTCTATGAACCATTTTTCTATGGTCTTGAGCACTTAGCTGTAACACCATGTTCATTTATCTAGTTATAATGAACAATGTGACAAAATGTTCTTTATTAGTAATGTTTCTAATAGTTCTATAATAGACATCAAATTTCTTTCACTTTCCAACTTTGCTCATCCTTTTCAATCATAGCCAAAATGAGGGTTCTTTACTGTGTATTTCTGTTTTCATTTTCCGTGCTCTCTAAATCCAAATCGATGAGGACCAAATATCTGCAATGTTTTGTGTCAAAAGATCTGGGTAGGCTTAACAGTTTCTCCTATTTTCACGTTCACCGCGATTTATCATCTGACTCACTATCGTCGCATCTACATTTTCGGACACCTCGCATGCAAATTACTTACAACACTCTGACTCTGGGCATGCGCATTTCACCTCTTGCAAACAGACGCTTGACATACAAGACATCGTTGATGCTTTGAAACCTGTATTTGTTCATATCTCTATCTATCTATATATATATATATACATATATATAGATATAGATATATATATAGATATATATAGATATAGATAGATATAGATATAGATAGATAGATAGATAGATAGATAGATAGATAGATATATGAACAAATACAAGTTATATATATCGTCACAAAAATTGTTTCACTTTAGCTTAACATTTGGTTTTAGATGGAAAGTTACTGCTTAAAAGAGACTAATTAATTTAATACGAGTGAAAAGTGGACTTCCGGTAAGCTTGAAACTCACGCTTTCGTTATGTTGTCCTGTAGTCTTCATATTCCATGAGCGATGTTTCTTACAAATGAGAAAGAATTGGTGTTTCCTGTGTCAGAGTGTCTCTATCTAACACTTTTTGTTGGCTATTATTTTCCTCGAATTAGTATTTGATCTCCTTACATCAGTTGGTTTCGTGCTGTGTCTGGAGTGATTTTTATTTAATTAAATTACAAAATTGTTATACAATTCTCTATCAAATCTAGCGGCAGTTATGGAAATAAATCGCTGAATAAAAATAAAACATATTTTGCCAATTTTTTAAATTTTCAAATAAATAAGTAATCGACTTACTTATTGAGTTGCGGACAGAGCTATAAAACGCATTCACTATGGCTGGTTGAGTGATCCACCTGTGAAAAGAAATTTAAAAACATGTGAAAAAAATGAATCGAAGTCGCTTTGATTTATATCATAATATTGTTGTTGCCCTTTGATTTCGAATGGCGGATAAAAATAAAAAAACAAAATTCAACCAATTTGGATAACATATCTGATATTGAATACACAATATTAAGAAAATGGTAAACAATATTAAGAAATGGATTTCTATTATTTATTTTGATTAGTCTTCATATTCAACTATTTGATAACTAAGCTACATATGTTCGGAGAACTAGAAAAACGATTATGGTCAAGGAACGGCATTAGACTAGAAACAAAATGCAAAGTATATGAAGCAGTGGTATTACCTGTTCTACTATATTCAGCAAAAACCTACACACTCTACTTGACCAAACAAATAGGTTGGAAGCAACACAACAGCGCCACCTAGGAAAATTATGAAAATTAAATGGGAAGATCTCATACTAAATGTTGAAGTACTTAACAGAGCCAATATGAACAGCATAGAAGCCGTACTCGCCATCAATTAACTGCGATGGACTGGACATGTGGCCAGATAGGAAAACAATCGCATCCCAAAAATCCTATTGTATGGAGAATTGGGAAATGGCTACATAAAGATTGATGGACAGAAACTCCGCTAGAAGGATGTGATAAAGCGCTACCTTAATGCAAGGAAAACTGGGAAGCGCTAGCAGCAGACCGAAGTTGCTGGCGCAGAAGCCTTCACAAAAGAAAAAGCAGAAATAGAGACAAAACATAAAAGTCACGTCTGAACAAAATCATTACTAAAGGATTAACCCTGGTAATTACCCATGCATTACACGTGGTAAAAATTTCCACATTGAGTGTTGAATGTTACAACACCGTAGAATAAAGCACCGAGACCCTATTAGTCATTTTCAGCTATAAAGGACTGCGTGATGATGATGATGATGATGATGATGATGATGATGATGATGATGATGATGATGATGATGATGATGGCATATATGAATCTTAATGTTATTCTTAATGTTATTCTTAATGTTATTCTTAATGTTACAAGCAGATATTCACACTTCTTTTATAGTATCTAGTGATTACACCTTCTCTGTTGTATTTTATGATAATGATAAACAAACGATTGTTGGCTTAACATATTCAGTAATTAGCTCCCTTTATCTTGATCTAAATTATCTAGCCATAAACGTTTATTTACTACGACTAAAATAAAAGTTTTGTATGTTTTTAGATACAACAAAGATCTCACATATATAATGCGAGGCTTTTCATGAGTCGATTTGATTATTAAAATACTCATTTAATATGAAGTTCAGATTTTTACGAAGACGTAAAAGCATAGATCGATCATAGTCGAAGGCGATTCGACGGCACTCTCGTCATTGGCTAATGTACAAAGATGTAATCAAGGTCGCCGATAATTTTGATTGGATTGCTCGTTTAGCAGTCATTCATGCGGGCTCATGAAGGAAAACAGTGAAGGTTACGCCGTTTGTCATTCATCAGTGATTGAACTCACAGCGTACTATTTACAATATAAAATTTTATTATTTTTGTGTTATGACAAATCTTATTTTTGTGCGGTAAGCATTTTTGCATATGCGAATTCTCGGTGAGATAAAAACTTGTTTGCTGGTATATTTTACATATTTCTTAATATAATTCGAAAGTTAAAATTCTGATTTTTTTTTTTGTGCTTTTAAGCCCACTTACGTTTATCCTTACTTTGTAATGCTATAAGCATGGTGTACCATGTGTCTCTTTAGCTTTTGGTAATACTCGACTGAGGTGTATATTCAAGTCTCCGGCCTCATTACTGAATCTCTCTAACCATTATGTCAAATGGGATGAAAGCATAGACTTGTTTCATAGTTTGTTTTTTAACTATTAAGCGTCTATATTTTTAACTATTAAGCGTCTATTTTTAAACTATTAAGCGTCTATATTTTTAACTATTAAACGTCTATTTTTTAACTATTAAGCGTCTATATTTTTAACTATTAAGCGTCTATATTTTTAAATATTAAGCGTCTATATTTTTAACTATTAAGCCTCTATTTTTTAAATATTAAGCGTCTATATTTTTAACTATTAAACGTCTATTTTTAAACTATTAAGCGTCTATATTTTTAACTATTAAGCCTCTATATTTTTAACTATTAAGCGTCTATACGTTTTGTCTATAATGCTTCATTCGCATTAAAGTGAGTATTTCTGTTTTCCCAGATTCAATAGCAAGAAAAATGTCTGAAACGAGCGCATGACAGATTCAATAAAAAAACATGAAATGAACACGTAGAATTACAATTTCTCGGAGATTTTTTTAAAAAATAACTTCCACGTGTTCGTTTCATGTTTTTAGCGTTATAAATTCCATTGTTCACAAATAAGAATAAGAAAAGCCTCACACATCCGTAGGGTAAGATTCAAAATCTTAATGGTTTAGACTTCAAGTTGGGTACGTCTGTTCTACATTTTTTTTCGTGAGAGATTTACACAAGTTACATTTGATTATTATAGATGTTCCACTTCTTTTTATGTACTATGTACCTCTTTGGACGAATTATATGCAGACGCAACTGTTTATTATATAGTTTCTATTCTCAAATAATCAAATATATTTGCCGCATGTTGGAGCCCCTACCGCAACACGTGCGCCGTGATAAAAAAGTATGAAATAGAATCCACACACACACACACACACACACACACATACACACACACACACAATCCATGCTAAATGGATCAACCCACACACACACAATCCATGCTAAATGTACCAACGCACATACATCCAATCCTTACCAAATAGATCAACGCAAATTCGCACAATCTATGCCAAATAGATCAACCCATATATATACAATCCATGCCAAATAGACTAACGCACATACACACAATCCTTGCCAAATGGACGCACGCAAATACGCACACTCTATGCCAAACAGACCAACCCACATACACACAATCTATGCCAAATAGACACACCCACACACACATAATCCATGTCAAATAGACCAACTCACATACACACAATACATGCTAAATAGACAAACCCACATACACACAATCCATGCCAAATAGACCAATCCACATACACACAATCCCTGCCAAATAGACACACCCACATACACACAATACATGCAAAATAGACACACCCACATACATGTAGAAGCATAATATGATAGAAATAGGTTAAGAAAAGTGCGGTTATACATGTTAATTCGGAGAGTCACATAGACAATTTACTAATACAACTATATATGTAGAATAACATGTTTATGAATTTTTAATATGAGAATTAGTTACAATCTGTGTAATACTTAAAAGCGTACAGGATATCAATGGCATAGAGAATTTATTTCTGGACGTTTTGTCGAATTAAATACAGTTTTTTTTCCAAATTGCCACTTTCGAAGATTTTGCGGTGAATCTTACGATGTCTGTAGATAATTAAATTCTGCTGCGTTTGGTAAAAGTTATTTATTTTGTTTACGATTTTTCCATTATTAACTATACTGTAATTTTAGCGGCATTTCAAACAAAAGGATAATAACGATTATAGCTAACCGTACTTACCTATCCTTATCGACAGATTCACGCAACGTTTTAAGGTTTTCAATGGAGTCACCTTTCATTGACATGAACACATTTCCTAAAAAGTCGTCGGGAACATACTCAATCTGAAATAAAAAGGTTTATTATTATTTATAGCAAGAAATATTTTCACACAAATTTTAAAGCTATACAACGATTATGGGCATACGGCACTTGCACAGTTTGTGATTCATTTTAAAACCGATTCTACGTCGGCATCTTCCGCAAACAGCCGAAAGATGCCGAAAACGTAGCCAATTGAATTGAAGTAGACGAGATTTTTTTAATGCTTACATGGGTACATTATAAAATTGATACAGTCAGAATAATTAATTAAAGACATAATGTATTTCAACGTGTTAGGCCAAACGATTTGGTCTCCTAAAAGGCGCACAAACACACACATACGTATATATATATATATATATATATATATATATATATATATATATATATATATATATATATAGTAATTTAAAAAATATATATGGCGATTAAGCTACACTGAATATTCCGCGTTTCATCAACTCTAGGACTCTTCAGGCTTATGCGCGAATTCTGTGGTTGTTTATCGTTTTTATATGCTCCTCTTCTATTGAGATTTTAGTTAGCCAATCAGCTTTCTAGTATCTACCGCGCCCTTCCTATCAGCCAATGAGCATGCATTTATCGGACAAAGGCCTATTTGGACTCTGGTTGACCTGTTCCTTTGTGTGTGCTCTATTTAGTTTCTTGATCTGTTTTAAAACTAGGTTAATGTTTTTTTATGTTAGTTTATATATAAATATATATGTGTACATACATATAACCACATATATATACATATATATATATACATACATATTTTGAAATCTAAGGAAGTCATACCTACGTAATATTTCTTGTCATTCGGGTTTTCTTTCGCAAATATTATGGCCTGTTCAACTACGCTTTTGGTTAGACATTTATTTTGAAATGGGCAAAGTGTGCGGTGTCTACAGTTGCATTCATCTTGTTCGTTATTAGTATTTTTATTTCTAGTATGGTTGTTCTTGTCCGGGGTTGGTTTATTATTATTATTATTATTATTATTATTATTATTATTATTATTATTATTATTATTATTATTACTAGTAGTAGTAGTAGTAGTAGTAGTAGTAGTAGTAGTAGTAGTTGTTGTATTTCTGCTAGGATTAGTTTTATTTTTGTCATGGTGTCTACTTTTTTATTGTTTATTTTGTTGTTGTTTACATTGTTTTTATTTAATATTTTGTTATTATGTGCTTTAATTATCATCTCTAAATTTTCGCATCAACTGTAGGATAACTTTAAGGTATTTTATTGAAAATTTTGTGTAAAGGGTTGGTTGCAGGAAAGTGTTTTTCAATAAGATCTAGAAATTTCTTGCCAAGTTTTGTTTTTAACATTTGATTGTATGGGGCCGTATACCAAATTATAGTTCTTTTTCTTCTATTTTTATTTTTATTATAGTTATTGGTGTTTTGTTGCTTATATTTGATATCGATATTTTTGTATCCACTATTTTTAGGGCTGTTTCGTAGATATTGGTTGACTTGTTAAATGCATTTTCATCGCTTGAGTTATTACTGAGTCTATACTATGACCACAAAAGTACATTCAACAATATAAAACATCGTATGAAAGCAACACTAGCGAATAAATACTGGGGACTCAAAGAAAGCGGACATTCGCCGGTAGTCGAATGGAAAATAATAAGACAAGCTACCACGTGTAGGGACCTAGACGACCCATTTAGATTATGCCTTCATGAAAAATATGCTATCCTGTACTTTAAAGAACTCCAACATCTATTAAACGGTAGATGAGAAATAGCAAATAACTGTGTTCACAAGATAAAATTTACTCTAGGATAGCGATACAAAATAGTTTTAAAACTAAATAAAACAATAGAAAATAAACAAATAAATAAATTAAATAAACATGAATATACATAAACGATCACACATATATGTATGTATATATATATATATGTATATATGCATATATATGTGGATATATATATGTACACATATATATTTATATATAAACTAACATTAAAAAAAACTAACCTAGATCAAGAAACTAAACAGAGCACACACAAAGGAACAGGTCAACCAGAGGCCAAATAGGCCTTTGTCCGATAAATGCATGCTCATTGGCTGATAGGAAGGATAGGGCGCGGTGGATACTAGAAAGCTGATTGGCTAACTAAAATCTCAATAGAAGAGGAGCATATAAAAACGATAAACAACCACAGAATTCGCGCATAAGCCTGAAGAGTCCTAGAGTTGATGAAACGCGGAATATTTAGTGTAGCTTAATCGCCATATATATTTTATAAATTACTAACAAGCTCTACCTACGTATTGAGCACTTTTGAAGTAAATACTTAAAGTTTACGCATAAATCTATACTTTCATATATTAATTTTACGTGAGTAAATTTAGTAGTTATACTTAGCTCCTGAAACAGTCGAGCACTCTCAAAGAATTTATTTCACCACATTAAAAATAGGTATGGAAAGAGTTAATTTCGAAACATCACTAAAAACATCCCCACACCTAGCAAGCATAGCTATATTATTAAATTAATCCAAAAAACAGATGAACTAATACGCCGAATGCGATGGCTAGCAAATTTCTTCCTTAAAAATGAAAACGTAAACAAAAAAAATCCTATGGTTTTAAAACCCTTAAAAATACGAAAGCAGTAGACCTTTTGATAAACTTTGAAAATTACCTTTTAAACGTAATTAAAAACTTAGAATTCCACAATCAACCTAACAATTTCCAACAGAAACTACACAAAATCGTTAGAAACATAAACAACTCTAATAAAATCTTTGTAAAAGCAGATAAAACTAGAAACTTTTATAAAATAGATAAGCAAGAATATAACAAACTAATCACAGAAAACATTACAAAAAACTAAAAAAAAACTAGACACAAACGAATGCGACTACATAGATATAATAAATACTGAAAGTAAACAAATTACCGATAAATTAAAAATTAGCGATAAAGTTGGTAAATTGAAACCTAGAGAGGCATACATTCTGCTTAAAGACCACAAATAGGACTGTAATAATAATCCCAGTACCTGCCTGATAAACCCAACGAAACCAGAAATAGGTAGAATTAGCAAAACTATACTTTCTAGAGTAAACAAACAAATCAAACAAGACCTAGAATTGAACCAGTGGGCAAATACTGCCGAAGCAATCATTTGGTTTAAAAATATAGAAAACAAAGATAAATGTACGTTTATACAGTTTGACATCATAGGCTTTTATCCCTCGATATCCGAAGAACTTTTTAACATTGCAAAATTAACAAATAAATCAATTAAATAAACATGAATATGCATAAACGATCACACATATATGCATATATATATATGTATATATGTGTGCATATATGTATGTACACATATATATATATATATTTATATATAAACTAAAAAAAAAAAACACTAACCTAGTTTTCAAACAGATCCTTTGTCCGATAAAATGCATGCCCATTCGCTGATACTAAGGGGCGCCGTGGATACTAGAAAGCTGATTAGCTAACTAAAATCTCAATAGGAGAGGAGCATATAAAAACGATAAACAACCACAGAATTCGCGCATAAGCATGAGGAGTCCTAGAGTGGATGAAACGCCGAATATTCAGTGTAGCTTAATCGCCATATATATTTTATAAATTACTATATATATATATATATATATATATATATATATATATATATATACCTATGTATCTTATCTAGGGCGCTTTTCAGATCAATTCGTTGGCATACATCAAGGAGCCAGAAAACTCTAATATAAAAATCTGAAGTGTCCTGCCTACTTCGTCTTGTGGCGATAATTTGCACTGACCGTATTTATTAGTAGTATTTATTAGTAGTACCAAAAATACGATATGGTTTTACACAAAATCTTCTACCATTCTAAACAAATCATTTCTGTGGAGTGGACACATATATCTCATATGTATATACGTAAATAATAGATAGTTGTTTTAATATATCGATATATTTTTTTTTGTCTTTCAATTTTTATTTGCTTCTTGTTTTACTCGAAACATTTTTCTTTTTACATTTTTTTTTTTTTTTTGCCCAATGGATTTATAATTCATTTCATTTTTTTGTGTGTGTGTGTTGTTTATAGAATTCTTTCAATCAGTCGCCTGATGTCGGCGATGATTATTTTTCTTTCTTTCTTCTTTTAATTAAATTTGTTTATCGAAGCAAAACTAAATCTATTTCCTTTACAGGAAACAAGTCGATTTTTTAATGCACACAATTTCAATTACACAGAAACACTGAATAAAGACAAAATTCTTTTAGCATGAAAGAATTTGTTTCGTAATTTTTTAGATGAAGATTGATAATTTGGATCATTTGGATTAATGTGGCTACTATTCTTATCTAGAATTTTATTCGTACAACGTTTCGGCCGATGTAGCGTGCAACCTTTTTCAGGTGTGTCTCGTTCAATGCGGGAACTGGTGGACTTGTACTTAGTTTTAAATTACATTCTTCTGGAAGTTGAAGGTTCTATTTCCAATGCAGTCAATACTTAGAATACAATTACGAATTTCTGAAGAATTTTCCTCAGTCATGGCTGACAAAACGAGATCATGCTACACACGTAGATTAAATAAAAGGTTCCGTTCCGAATTCAGAACACATTCTTAATTTTTTCAAGATACGCATGGATAAGTTCGATGGTATGAACTCGCAGCCCCCTTTCCACATTTGCGGAAAATATGCGTTTAATGAATCGTTTAATCTTTTAAAAAATCGTATCGAAATCTTTTGATCGAAGAATGCTGTAACTATAAGCACACAGTGTAGCCATTATACCAAACGCCTACTAAAATTTTAAGTTGTCTCTAAACCCGTGTAAGGCTAGGTTTATGGTTAGAGTTAGGTTAAATTTAGGGTAAGGGTTAAGACGCAGTTCTCCAACTTTAGATCATAAAAAGCCTCGTTTCTCGCCGTACAATATGCGAGATAAAGGTCACTATAGAAAGCTTCGTGGATTAGTAGTAAGTTATCTGTACGAGTTTATGTGAATACAAACATACTATCATTATCATGAATCATTCTTGAGTAGGTAATAACATGTTGTTTACTATAACCCATATTTTGTGTGTTTTCCTACAATTATGTTCATTTGCCACACTGTTAAAAGTGGTCGCCATTGTGGGCAGGGATACCAGGCTTTAAAACTGGTTCGAGTCATACCAAACACTTAAAATGATAATTGATACCTTCTTGCTAATGACTCAGCATTATAAGGAGAGGATCAAGACCAATTGGAGTAATTCTCTGAATGGAGTGGCCTCCTACCATATATCTCGGTGTAGCAGCTAATGAAAAGAGAGCCTTCGAGTCGCCTTCGACTATACTCGGTCATTTATTTCCTACAAAAGGTCTCATTTCGATATGGAATTAAATAGTTAATCTATATAATTATTAAACTCAACTGACCTTGTAACAAGTGATGCAACCCACTTTCCGGTTTACGACATCCGGTTGCGCATAACCCATAATAACGTAAACAAATAAACACAATTATTATTTAACATGGGAAGAGTAAGGATGTTTTGCAACTATTCTGTATTACAATTATACTGTCGCAATTTTCTTACAAATAAATCTACTTTGACCCGTATTGTTTTACTGTGTACGTTTTCAGCGCCTCAATTGTTTTTTTTTTTTTTTTCGCGTTTAAAGTTGTTATAACATGATAAGAAGTCTCAATTAAGGGAAAGTATAACAAACGTTTTCTTAAAAACACTCAAATTGTACAAAAAAAAATGTTGTAAATAGAAAAGCATTGTCTTAATTAGTTTTATTGACCTTATTAACATAAATTAAATATTTGACCCAATGGGCCATGAATGTTTGTTTAAAATGAAAAAAAACTTACATTTTATTTTTATTTTCTATTTAAAAGCCATTCTTAACATGAGGAAAGGGTTTTTACTATTCTGTACTTTCAACTAACAATTTAATTTTAAAGCTATACCAAAATTTGAATTTAACTTTAAGTATTATGGTATCTGTTCAGTGCACATCTACCTATAAGTATGGCAAACCACTTATAATTCAATGGCTGTAGGTTTTTTGGTGTTTTTTTTTTTCAAAAATAAACAATTATAAACAGAACGACCCTAGAAATATATCCATTAATTTTTATTTTAATATACTTTCATAGAAATGTTTTTGTTAGGTCACAAAAAAACTATTTTCTTTACGTCACAAGTGTCACGCTCATACATTAATTCCATAGCTAATATAACATACTGACCCAACGGGTCACGGGTAGTCTAGTATGCTATGAAGCAAACACCGAAAATCAAATTCTTCTGTGCTTTTCTTCTCTATCTTCTTTTTTTCTTTTCTTTCCCTTCTCTTTTATTTTCTATTATTTATTCTGTCCTTTTTTTTCTCTCCATTATTTTCACACGTCTCTTGACTAATTACTAATCAAAAATGAACAAACTCGATTTTCTTTCCGATTTGAAACAATGCAATAATTTAATTGGATTTGAATAACAAATGAACAATAAAATATTAAAAACATTGGCTTTTGCGAATGATTTTGCCTTGAAAATTTTGCCATGCAAATTTTGTTGTGCGAATCGTAGCCTAATTTTTCCGACGACTAGAAAATAAATAGAACGTTGAGAAATAGAGAGAAGGTTTTATTGAAGAGACCTAACAATTTATGAACGCACGCTTTGCATCTTTGCTTTTGCTTTTTAAATAAAGCGGACAAATATGATGGACTAGTAGATTTTACCAGCATTGCTTTGTACTATATTTACTTATGATCAGTTTGCTTTTCAAAGGATTGTAATGTTCGATTCTAAAATAACGTCTCTCTTTTTGTTCAAAATATCTTTTTCTCCTAAACAAATTGAAATCATCCTATAATGAAAGAATACAGAGTTATTCCCCTTTAAAAATGTTGATCTCCAAAAATAAATTCGGGGTAACTATCCAGACTTAAATATTGATTTTAGATGAAGGAATGACTAGAAGGGACGTGCGAGCCTGTCTCTGCTCTATTGTTATTTTCATGGCAGGTATTAGACTGAGCTCCAATCTATCGTTCCCTTTTGCCAAACTTTCACAAAAAACACTCAACTAGCTACAAACACAATGTAGGATTTCCCCCACTCTCTAACTGTGCCTAAATCTAAACGCAGATTCCATGAACAAATCTTCTTTCCCAGGATTGTCCGCCTGTGGAACACTATTCATCTGGTATGCTTCCCGATTGAATAAAACAGGGTAGACTTCAAATCCAGTGTAAACAAGTTCTGATTGAGCTGTCCCCATAAATTATCAAATTCTACCTAATTTACACCATTAACGATTACTACACTATCGTCTTACACTCAATGATCCTTATCCTCGATTAGCCCTCGTGCCTTGATACTTGATTACTCCCAAGTAAGAAAAAATGATAAAGATCAACAATCTGGGTGACTTTTATTTTTTATATAAATTTTAACTAGTGGGACTTGTGGAAATTCCACAGAGGACTCTTTCATATGTAATCTATTGACGTTGGCATTCTATAGATGCTCATGGTAAATGGACGCGTTTTGATATTATTGTAGCTTTTTTGTTAAAACTGCAAAAGTATTTATCTAAGCAAGCAGGGACGCCCGGTGTAGCCCGGTCGTAAAGAACGTTTTGATATGATATTTTAATTCTTGCAGATTTCGAATATATTATTATGGAGTAAATGTTCTTTCAATTTTTATGTATTGTAAAGTTGCGATTTAAAATATCTATATATCTATATCACTTTGGTGCATCAGCTTGAATCGAAACTAAAACCAAAACTTACATATATATAAGAACTTGATTTCCTTCAGGTATAATCGAAACCGAAACCAAACTTATCAAGAATTCTTGGTATTTATTATAAGAAATGGAAGTCCATAACAATTAAAGGACAGTCACTCGAATGTAAGCATGACACAAAATAAATAACACGCACTATCCTATTAATATATAGACTAATGTGTAGATCATATCAAATATGTGAAAAAAAATCTAAAATTATAAGTAATCAAATATTTTTTAGATGCGTTTTTGCTCCAATATAAAATAGTATTTCGGCAATATTTCACTCTTGATTAACAAATTACTGTTCCTTTCAAAATTGTCAAAAAGTCCTAATCAAAAAGGAAAAACACAGGAGTGAAAATGAGATAGGAATAAAGTGAAAGCGCACACGAAGGAGAGAGGGGAGCGATGGAGAGAGAGGGGGGGAGATATGCACAGACTCCATTAAAAGACTCAACCCCGATGAGATATATGACCATGTGTATTTCGCGAATCGTTTACGAAAAAGTGTTTTTTGAGTTGCAAAAGGCCTGGAATAGTAGTTCAGATAAAATCATTCAGGCAATACGCATTACACACAACACAAGACGAATCATGGAATACACCTCCGAAAATTCATTTTATTTTATTTTATAATAAAGAAACAAATACGACACCAGAAATGTTCAGAGAGGAGATGAACACAAGAACAATGATAACAATCAATGCAAAACTGCATTGGACCATGAAGCGGCCAAGACACACAATACCTAACAGCGTAACTTTCGTAGAAAAAAGCCAATACTACACTTGAACCACAACGAGTGATGAACAAAACAAAACAAGAAAGAATCATCGCATAAAACACAAACCCTAAACCTAACTCTAAATCACCTGACGCAACCGCGAGTTAAAGATTATTTGCGTTTTATTAGGATTTGTTCAAACAAACCACGAAAGATATGAGTCTTTGAATCGGTTATATTCTTAAGCTATTTGTCTGGTACCAACTCCAAACAGTATATCTTTTCTCTTCAGTTGTTAAGTGAAGACACTATATATATAACCAAATAACATTAAATAATAATACCGCAAGGCGGGGTAAATACCGTAACCAGTGGCAGGGAAACATTGTATTACACATCGTAACCTGAATAACCATATCCTAGGGCAACCGTTTTCCCGGGTTTCTATTATATATGAATGAAATCTCAATACATCGAACTTCATTTTGATCATGTACTTGACAATGTATAATAAAGAGGAAATTGAATAAGGACTTCTTATGAATTTTATTGGTATATTTGATTAAAATAAAAACTATATACATTACATGGCGTTTAGATAGTGTCATGTAAATAGCGTTCGACGATGTAATATACGAAAACTTACCAATTTCACAACGTATTAGATGCTTAGCGTGTTGAATAACATAACCTAGCCTTTTCACAAACTTATCTTTTGAAATACCAGGCCACACATTTTCTATTTTATTGCTTCAAACGTGAACCGCTGATGCTATCAATTGACCAGAATTAAACGATATCCACGTACCGTCAGATTTCTTTTATTCATGAGAAATTGCGAATCAATTTTCTTACTGTGATACAAGGTCCAGTCTCACTAACACTCACGTGTCTATTGAACAGGGATTGTCCAATGGAGATGAGTTATCAGTAAAGAACTTTGGCCGAAAGCTACGTGCGTGTAATACCCGTACGCAATACGAATCGATATGTCACGCTGCATTCTTTTAATCGTGATTGCATCGTTTTGTCCTTCTTGTCGCACAAAGAGCGTTGTTCTTCTCTTGCATTGATAATTTCTGCTTGTCAGAAGCATTGTCGTCATTCGGTGTTAATCAATACTCGTCATACGTAAACGGGAACAACACAAACTACGAGATTTAAAGGAAATCGCCCCACCACACCTGCTGTAGAAAAATATATTATCTAATATATACAGTAAAGTAATATTTCCATAAATTATTCAAATTATTGGAAACAATTTACTAACCAACAGATATATAAAGATCTGTTAACTCTATAAGAAAGATTACAGTTTGTGTTCATGTCCTAAAAGTGCTATAATTTATTTTCTATAGATTTTTAACTTTGTTTTATTTAATACAAATAATGGATTTTTTGTTTTGATTATAACATCATAGATGAAATCGGAGTAAAAAGTTCTCTTTCAGTTCAAAGTCCTCTTCATATAAGCGTAATCAAATTTTCATACAAAGTGAGTTCGTTTCGAATCCTATGTCATACTTGATATGTTATACAAAAAGGACATTTATCGTTGAAGTAGTTAAGTGGGTCTTGCTACAGTTTCGAATAATAATAATAATGTAGTAAGTAGTAGTTTTCTAGCATGTAGCTTGCATACCATTCGACGTCTCTCCCCAGTGGGTTCCATCAGTCGGTACTTATAACCTAACCAATCAATTGCAATATTGCAAAGAGGAAAGACCCGGGGGGAACTCATGACCAATACACCATACAGCAAAAGTGTTCGTGGCAATATTCTGGTTCTAACACTTTTTCCCTTTATAAAAAATAACAGGTTATCTTATAACTTTTATTTAGACTGTTCTTATATGTGATAATATGCCTATATGTCTATTATTGCAGGCTTGATTTCCAGTATTTTCATAAATCTGCATGTATTGAGGGACGACCAAACCAATGTACAAAGTTATTGAATATGAAATATTTCATAAGCTAAGAATGTTAGAAAATAAATATTTAAAAAAATAACCGAGTACGAATTTACCGATGAATCAGATATTTTAAAGTTGCAATTTATAGTGCTTACGATAACTTGGAATTTAGTTCAGTAATATAATGTTCAAATAAATATTTACAACTAACGATTAACAATAACATTGACCTAAAGTGCTTAACTAGCAAAGAAACATTTAGTTAAACATTCGGGGAAGCCATTTAGTCAGCTTATCGAGGATCGATTCAGCGATCGTTTGTCACTTTTACGCACACACCCGCAATGTCTATTAACGAATTATTGACAACTGCATACACACTAGACGATGCTGCGCTAACAATTACACCCTTGCATGTACACTGTTGCGCATACATTTAAAGAGATACTCATCGTAGGTATAGACCGCTATACGAAAAATGCATGGGTATATTTGATAATGTATCAGTTATATAGGGATGGGTCCTCTCTTGGAAAAGAAATTTACGCCACTGAAAATATCTAATATATGCTGTTTATATATCAGTGATTCTCTATATTATATTTTTCATGATTTTCATGTGATTTAAAACATAGTGTGATTTCAAACATAGTGTAGTACATAAAACTATAATGCCGTTCAAAAGACAAGTAAACTACTATCATAGGTTTATACGAGTAGTCATAGATAGGCGATAGTTCCAAACTCAAAGTATAAATACTGGCCTAACTCAAAAATCTAGTCTGGGCTCAATTCTTTTCCTTATCTTCATCAATGATCTCCAAATCCCATTGTAAGTTTGTTCGTCGACATATACGCAGACGATACTACCATACATGACAACACTTCAAAGGTCAGCAAAGGTCTCTCCCCTCCGACCTTGAGCATGTGGTGCAATGAGATAAAAGGTAGCTGGTTAATTTTAACGCGTCCAAAACCAACCCTCTATCTTTTCACCACTAACGCTCTGATCTTGGGCCCAGTTGACATAAATGTTTCTCGTGTCAACGATTCACACTGCTTCAACAAGCTTCTGAGAGTAATTTTCACTTCTGACTCAAATGGAAGACTTACAACAAATATGTTGCCAAGGTCGCTGGGAAAATGGTATATTGCCCCTGCATGTATCTTAATTCTCTACAGGAGCTTAATATGGTCTAAAATAGAATACTGTTGTCACATCTAGGGAGGAGCTGATCGAAGCATCCTATCCTGCCTTCGCAGAGTTCAAAACCGGCTTCGTAACTTATTAGGTAATGCCATTTTCTCCTTTCTGCAAGCTCAAAGAAAAGATGTTGCGAACCTGGCTCTACTCTATTGTTATTTTAATGACAAGAGCCCTATCTAATCTTGAATCTATGCCCAACAGCTAAACTTTTACGAAAAAAAACACCCGTCTAATTACAACAGCTATCAACTATTTCCTCCACTATCTGCACTTAAATCTAAACGTAAATTCCCTCAATAAGTTTTTTTTTCCTAGAACTGCTCGCCTGTGTAATTCTATTTCGCTGAGTTATCTTCCATCTGACTACAACGTGATCGTCTTTAAATCCAATGTAAGCAAGTCCTTCTTTTAGTCGGTCCTTGAATAGTCAAATTATACCCAATTCCCATCGTTTACAATCGTTTTATCAGTGTTTTATCAGTGACCACCATACACTCATTACCATTTATCCTCGTGAATTTCGGACTTTGATATATGATAACTCCTTAGTTAAAAAAGAGTTATTTTAGTAGGCATTTGGTAGAATGGCTAGACTATGTGCTTATATGTCTGGAAACCAGGTTTAAATCCTCGCTCGAGTAATACGAAAGACTTAAAACGGATACTTGATGCTGCTTTGCTAAATACTCCCTATTATAAGGTGAGGGTCATGGACACATGTGAAAGAAGCAGCGCCCTCCCCTATATCTCTGTGCAGTAGCTAAAGAAAGGAAAGCCTTCTGATCGCTCTCGCTTATGGTTGACTACTTGTAATTAGGTTTTTAATTATCAAATTGAACGCTAATATTTGAAGCGGTTTTCATCAGAGCTAATTTTTTTAATTTATTTCAAATATTTGTAATTTTAATCTTGAGAGGCGCTTCCCTGTATAAACTACATTGTTACAAGATTGTGTGAGTAAATTGAGTACATTGCACTGAGTGAATCGGATTTCTGTAAATGGCCGAAATATGTTGAACTTCAATCAAATCTTAAACACGGTAAGAGACACAAAATAATAAGAGTTATCAAATACTAATTACAAATTTTAAAAATGGAAAAGCAATAAAACAAAATATAAAACTATGCTAAACTTTCATAAAAACACTCGTCTATCTGAGACAACTATCAATAATTGGCCCCACCCTTTATCTAAGCCTAAACGTTGATTCCATGAAGGGAGCTTCTTTATTAGAAGTGCACGCCTGTGGAACTCATTTTCTTTTGCCTACTTTCAAGTTGACTACAATATATCTGTCTTCAAGTCCAACGTAAACAAATTCTTGATGAGCCGGCCACCTTAAGTAATCAAATTTACCAAATTTCCACTACTAACGATTACTACAATATTGTTTCATTGACTACCGTACATTAATTTAGAGTGTATGGTAGTCAATGAGTGACCTCCGGACATTGATAAGTAATGACTCCTTTGAAAAAAAGTGTTTGATATTATTTATTTATTTATTATTATATTAGAATATTGTTTTATGTTTTTGTATAAATAAATAGAAACATGAATTTTCGCATAATTAAAAACTAATTATAGGGAAGAGGTAGCGTGTACGGTAAGGTTTAGGGTTGTAGTTAGGGGTTACATTTAGCGTTATAGTAACGTTTAGAGTTAGTCTCGATAATCGGTAACAGTATGTTCCCAGCCCACCCTACATTCTCTCTTCAGAGTTTCATTGGCGATTTTGTATGTCCATAGATAAATAATCCTGAGCATTTCTGACTTGATCCGGTGTCTGTTATAATTTGTACATTGGATTCATTTTCGTGTGTTCCATTCTGTTGGCTGAATAAAATTAAAGATTTTTTTTTTTTTTACACGTTATTAAAAGTCGTCTGGTTGACGTTTTGTAGGCTAATTGGGTTTTGTTATCGCTTTCTGATTGGTGGGGCAACTTGATCAGCGCTTGGAATATTCCGGCGGTTTGCGTCAGATATCAGTCGAGCCCTATCAGACATTTACGAAAATCCGGTTCGTGAGGAGCACCAATACCGTACAGTGTGTGTGGATCAGCACGGTACAATATTTTGACCAATTTAACGATCTCATTAATCAACCCCTGACTTGATTTGGAATCATTTATTTTCAGAATGTGACCATATGAAAGGTTGCTAGTATTCATAAATGAAAATCTGATTAGACAACGGAACGATGCGAACTTAGCATTTGTGTACGCATAACTATAGTCAGCCCAAATTTTGATTCTCAAAATTCGATATCTCTGCTAGTTTTCAACAGGAATCTTGCTGTTTTCGATAGTGTGTTTTATTTTATAAGATTAAAGGGAAAATACATACTTCAGGACATTTTCTTGTTTTCGCTGTATTGATTAAGAAAAGATTATAGAACATTCTTCAAAGCAAAAAACAAGAATCAATATAAGTAGCAGGAGAAGACATTAGAAACATATATATATACACACACACATACACACACATACATATATATATATACAGAGATAGATAGATAGATAGATAGATAGATAGATGTGTGTGTGTGTGTGTGTGTGTGTGTGTGTGTGTGTGTGTGTGTGTGTGTGTGTGTGTAATGATTGCTACTTCTTAACAAAAGCTTGCCATCTTTTCAGGAGGATGTCGAAGGTTAATGTGCACGTAGTTGGCCCTTCCGCCCAGCTGCAATCTTGCATAATCGTTCCTAGATATGGTATGGAAACTTGCCCGTATTTGCTGATTCTTGTAGAGGCATTATATGATGCATCTTTGAGTGCATACTAGCTTTGAGTTTCACAGATTTGTTTGGAAGTATAGACTAATGCAAATTGTGTTCTAAAAATATATAATTCCTCCAATATTGTGTTCAGCACGCCATTTGATGGAAGTTCAGTATATCTTGATTGAAACATACTTTGAGCATGCACAAAATAAGAATTGATCTATAAAGAAACGCTTTAAACTATGTATTCTTTATATAAACAAGTAAGACTGTTTTCCTTATATATATATATATATATATATATATATATATATATATATATATAGTTAAAGGGTTAGCAAATTGACTCCAGGTGGCTTCGTGGCTGGCTTCTAAACTCCCAACAGGAATGAATTATCACGTCCTGCACTGATGATTATAGGTATAAAAGAATAATTATCATTGCATTATATGTATATATATATGTGTGTGTGTGTGTGTGTGTGTGTGTGTGTGTGTGTGTGTGTGTGTGTGTGTGTTTACACGAGCAGTAATATGTTGTAACACAGCCATGAGTATGTTTTGGTCTGCTAGTTACCAGTAACTAGAGACCGTTTCTGACTATGTTATTTTAAGGATTTTATAGTTATGCATATACATTAAATCTTACAATATATATATATATATATATATATATATATATATATATATATATGAGCAAACAGTTAATAAAATATGTATAAAATACTTTGAAATGAGTTTAAAACATATTTAATCTGAAAAGGAAACACTAGATAAATGGATAGTCCTTAATCCGCGGAATGAGTATATATATATATATATATATATATATATATATATATATATATATATATATATATATATATATAAATGTTTGGAGGTACAGAATTTATATACAGTTTTGAAAATAATAAGCGGAAGTTTCTCAAGAGCTCTTTCGGCTATCATCTCATCAGGAGAAAATCGATAGCGTACAAAATAATATTATGTCGAAAATAAAGAGTTCTAATGGGGAACTTATTGAATGTGCCAAAAGTACGGGGACACTAAAATAAGTTTATTAACGTTTAAAAAACGATTAAAATATTGGCACAACGAGGGGAAAGAAAAAAAAACGGGAGAAAAGATTCAAAGTTCCCCAAAGAGAAACAATGCGTTGGATGTTTCCTTTTATCCGGCACAAAGAAGGTTGACGCACCGCAATAGAGACAGACTCCAAAATCTTTAAATGGTTTCTGGAGTCTGCTCTATGTAGCACCTCGAACCATTCTATTTTATATCTATCGGCACAGCACGGGTTGTCAACCAAATGCTGGCAAATAGCAGAGTCCAAGACATTTGGTTGACAACCCGTGCTGTGCCGATAGATATAAAATAGAATGGTTCAAGGTGCTACATTGAGCGGACTCCAGAAACCATGACCTTCATTTGGTGCAACTATTGCTTTGGGAAGTGCCGTGGAGCTCCGTCGGTGTCTAAGCACCGAACTAAACGTCGCCAGTTTCCGAAAAGAACCCACTTTTTATCACAATTCATAATCCAGGCGAGAAATGGGTCGTTTTCGTTGCGTAAGAAATGGAAGATGTAACTTTATAATTGCGTTTCTTTTGATTGTTGTTCAATTCGTGAGGCACCGATTAGTCGGAAATCGTCGTATACGTTACGTCTAATTCAGAAGCAAGTTCTCGAACTGTTGTGCGTGAATTGGCTTTGACTAAAGCTCTTAATTGATCGTTGTCAACATCCGATGGCTTATCATTTTCAAAATTCTCGTCGCCGACACGAAATTTTTAAACCACCATTGTTCTGGGCATTCATTAATGGTTCCTGGGCCAAACGTTTAGTTTATATCGCGAACAGTTTCAGCAGCTTTTGGGCCTAACTCGATTTGAAATAAGAAAATTGTGCGCATTTGCCTTTTACATCTTGTTTTCAACGTTCTGAAATAAAGGCATAATTGTTTTAAAATGATTGTAATTTAAACGATTAGAGAGAGAGAAAAGCATCTTCAAAATGATATATAAGGCAAAGGTAAACGAAATCTCATTTGAAAATACATCATTTGAAATCAAAATTGTAAACTACGCAAGAACCTTCTTGTCAACCTATTATACACACATACAAACACACACACAAACACACACACACACACACATATATATATATATATATATATAATGCTCAAGCAAAATAATAACGCTAATTTGTTCTAATTAATTGCAAATATTGTGAAGTGGCAAAATCTTTACGAGAAATAATGAATTCGTTAGTGTTTTCAAATAATATCTTTCATTTAAGCATATTCTTTATTAATCAGTTTTAATGATGACATTGATACACATCTATGTCGTGGTGTTTTACTATAATTTTAAAATATTATTGAGAAAAAAATTATACGAACAGTTTTCAAACTCAACCAAATTTTATGTTTTGAATTATTTAAAATAAATATATACAACCTTAACTTCAATAAGAACGTTTTGTTTAGCGATCATAGCTTAAGAATAAAAGGATAGCCATATTAATCTCAGTTTTTTGTAAATTGATTTCTGATATATTTTATAGAAAATTTGATAATGTAAAGTAACTTCATTGCGATTAATTACATGTATGTGTGTACCTTTTTTATATGTCGGTAGAGATTTTTTGTATTTTCTGGGTGATCGGCTTTTATTCAATAACAAAAAAATAAACCTTTACCAACAATGAAAAGACAGCTACACTCAGAAAATCTGCTAGCTAATCCTCTCGTGTTTCCATTGCTCCAGAATAGGTTGTCATGCCGACCATGTACAAATAGCACTGGAAGATTTATCATCACGGAATAAAACGCCCAGTTGCTGGAATTAACAAAATTGTCATTCGTAGAGTTTTATGAAATATTGATCGACACTTCTGTAGAGTACTGAGACAACCAACTATGTCTATATTCAGACAAACATGTTTACTAATGTTTTATCCAAGTTTTACCTTTGACAAAAGTTTATTTTGTAACATTGATTTGCAAACTGATTCACAGAAGGTTTAGTAATTTATAGTTTAACATCACTATTGGGAGTGTTGATTTTAGTTCAAAATTGATTTTAGTTCAAAATTGATTTTAGTTAAAAATTGAGACTACGTTCAAGCATTATTTTTTTAGAGATTTCCTGAATATAAATTAAACTTTTTTAACTCATTTATGATGGACTTAGTTTTTTCCGTTATTTCAATAATATATGCGAAATAATTAGATCAAATATTATGATATCGATTTAAATTTATTTTTGTCTTTGTCAAGGAACATTCTATGCAGATTCTGATGTTCTGAGAATGTTTAGCGTAGTCAATAACGGTATGGACTTGAACCATCAATATAGCTGTCAGATGAAAGCAACTCCTTGGGAATTGAAATAGACGAAATCGATTGGATCGAAAAAAGAATAATAGTTCAAAAGATCAAACAGGCCAAATAATAGGATCTTCTTAGAACTATAGGATCTGAAGGAATTTCTCTCTTACGACAACCAACAAACGTTTGAAGATAAATTCGGGAAATAAATATTTGTATAATTTATGTAGAATACAAACTGTGCTATAGTCGGAATAGTCCGACCATTTTACATAAAACACCGAAACAGTGAAACAATGATACCACAATAGTTAATGGCATTACAGAATAAATTCATAAGCTGTCCTTGGTTTATTATAAAACAAGATAAATATTCATCTCAATTCGTACAAAAACACATTGACATAATATTATTTGCTATTAGTTTGTTATTTAAAAATAAATATTTATTCGGAAAACTTACCTTACAACCAGTATTTTTATTTTAATTTTCTTAAAGTTTCACAAAGATTGTCCAATGATTATTCTTCGTATATTTTTCGTAACCATGAAAAAAAACATTTATTTTTATTTCTAAATTAAATCTCATTGTAATAACATAAATATTCTTTCATTGAAAAAATTAAATACTTAGAAACGATAATAAGAAAAAGTGGATGTAAGGTCTGGCGCCTATTGCCATTTTTTTTAATTAAGATTTGGTGACCCCTGTTGCATACATATTTACTTAGTACAGGACTTTTATGAGTGGATAATACTTTTAGTCTACTGGTGTTACTAAATCATTTTAGTTAGTTGAAGTATCTAAAGTGAGAAGTTAATGATCTGGTTGCCATCTTCCCTCGACTTCAACCCGACGAAAACATCTGATGATATTAAAATAATGGTGAACGTCAATGTTCATTGAAATCCGCTTTATGGGAAGCCATTTCACGTCTAGTCTGACTTTTAAGGGAAAATGATTGCATGAGTACGAGTCTTGTTCATGTAATAAAACGCCACGTCGATAACACGTGTAAATATGGATGGCGTTCAGTAAATCCACTTGTTATTATAAATATTTCTTGAGTAAACTCTTACTTTAGCCTCATTTTGTACGTCTAATCATTACAGGGTGGAATAATAAATTTGTCGTTCTAAAAAAACAACACTACAGCTTTATTTTAAAACTTTTATTGAAAAAAATCAATTCAGGTAACTTGATTACTTAGTAGAGCTAACATATATTAAATGTAACCGCCTTCATCCTCAATCACTGCCTCGATACGGGTCCGGAACTGGGAGCATGCCTTTTCCACAAGCGTCGGCGGAGTCTCAGCGAATACTCGGCGGATGGCGGCAATTTGATATTGTGGTTAGGATTAGGGTTAGGGTAAGACTAAAAGAAAGTAATCCAGCGGGTTCAGGTCGGGGAGGAGAGGGTCAGTGAGAGAAAAGTACAAAATCGTAGCACTTCTTCTGAAGCCAAGGCTGGGTCTCTTTGGCTTTCTGTGCCGGCACCGAGTCATGCTGCCACACCTAGGGTCTGCCAGCGGCCGCCTGATTGCACCAGAGATGAACATACTCTTCAGCACACTCAGGTATATTTTGATGTTGACTTTCAAGTCTATTTCGAAGATGTAAGGTGGCATGATGTGACCCTCACTTGAAACCACACCAAAGACCATAACCGTGAATGGGAACTATTTTATATCACCATGGACACGTTCATGTTTTTTGTTTTTTTTTTGCAATCCAGCGATCCATTTTGAGGGTGCTGGCAACGGTCCTGTTGTTATAACTCGAATCAGTAAAGAGCATGGGTTGTACAGCGCATTTCCGATCTCGCTCATAAAACATTGTGTTACTTTCAGACATGATAGAAAGCTCTAATCACTCTTGGTCTTTGTACACAACTGGCCAATAAGTAGATAGTCTGCACAAGGTATGGCACCATCACGTTGACACACCGGTTCTCGTCAGATCATCGAAGTTAAGCAACGATGAGCCTGGCCAGTACAAGATGGGTGACCATTTTGCGAAGGCTAGGCGCTGTATGTACCTTCTGTGAAGGTTGGGCGTGGGGCAAGCACTCCTCGCTACAAAAACATCTACAAAGTTGTTGATGGCCTATGCGCCTCCAGGGGCTCAAGGCTATGGGGGACTCTTAATTTAGCCTTATTTTGTACGTCCAATCATTACAGGTTGGAACAATGAATTTGTCCTTCTTAAGAAAACAACACTACAGATTTATTTTAAAACTTTTATTGAAAAAATCAATTCAGGTAATTTGATTACGTAGTAGAGCTAACATATATTCAATGTAACCGCCTTCAGCCTCAATCACCGCCTCAATACGGGTCCGGAACTGGGAGCATGTCTTTTCCACAAGCGTCGGCGGGGTCTCGGCGAATACTCGGAAGATGATGGCGATTTGATATTGTGAGAGGTCATGTTGGTGATCTTCTCAACGTAAGACTAAAACCCAAGTAGTAGTAAGTAGTCCAGCGGGTTCATGTCGGGGGAAGAGAGGGCCAGTGAGAGAAAAGTACAAAATCGTAGCACTTCATCTGGCTGGGTCCCTTTGGACTTTTGTGCCGACGCCGAGTCATGCTGCCACACCTTGGGTCTGCCAGCGGACGCCTAATTGCACCAGGGGATCACCACACTCTTCAGCACATGTAGGTACACGTTGGTGTTGACTTTCAAGCCGATTTCGAAAATGTGAGGTGACATAATGTGACCCTCACTTCAAACCACACCAAAGACCATAACCGTGAATGGAAATTTTGTTTATATCACCCTGGACACATTTGTGTTATTCGTAGCAATCCAGCGATGCTTTTTGACGGTACTGTAACGTGCATCCAGGAGATAAGCGCCCGCGTGTTTGCGTGTTGTGTGGGTACGTGGGAGAGACGGATGAGGGGAAAAAGACTTACCTCGAGACCAGCTCAGCGTTACCGACCAAAAATAGAAAAGAGGGACCAAGATGGCGACCGCCGTCTTTTGTAAAGTATGATGTCTCGCAAAGTCACACGAATTCTCGGAATATGCAAATTTAGCCGGCCTAAAACGACGATAAAAGCGGGTGAGGGGAAAGACGTGGGGGAGTGACGATTGAGTTTGCTGGGGAATCGTGTGGCTGTTGCTTCTTGTGCCGTGTTGAGGATATCTTACCGTGTTAAAGAGAGAGTCGGGCGCCATCTTTAATTTTTCCTTACATTTTGTTTCTTACAAGCTATTTCGGCAGTGTAGGCTTCAATATGCTTGTTAAGCTCCCTATAGTCCAGCACGGGCCGTACTTTCGACTTGTTATGCTGGACTACTGCCATCAAGGGTATTAGACCCTTCGGAGGCCCAAGCTTGTCCTCAGGGTAGGGGATTAACCAGCCATCTTGGATCCACGCCTTTAGTTCCCTTTCGTATTCTGCTCGGGCCTCACTGGGTATAGGGTACTCTGCAACCCCATTCTTGAGTTTAGTCGGTGCCATTCCCTCGGTCCACTTCCAAGATGCAATCCAGGCCCTCTTGCGCGAGTCGTAGTCCACTGTAAAATCCGGCCGATCGATATGGAGCGCTGCACACACTGGGGCCTCTAAGAATCGCACCTTTCCATCTCGATGAATTGTGACTCCCCCCAGCGCCTTGATGGCATCGTATCCGAGCAACAGGTCAAACCCCAGGAGATTTCCTTGGGTCACGAGCACATTGATCTTAGTGGCTGCACCGGTGTCCGTGTAGATCTTGACAGTTCCAGCTCCACAGCATGTCTGGGTCTCGCCTCCTATCGTGGTGACTTTGATCTTCCTCTTAGTCCAACTTGGACACAGCCTGGTGCTCACTATAGTATGCGAACAGCCTGAGTCGAGAAGTGCTGAGCAGGGTATCCTGTTTACGTAGACGGTTATTACTGGTTGCACCTTGTTCAAATTTTGCTCGGGGAGCAGGGCGGCGCTGACGTCCTCTCCCCTGATACGTTTCCCGCACAGTTTTGGGCTAGATGCCCCAAACCGCCACACTTAAAACAGCGCACACGCCCCCTGTTGGTGCAATTCCTTGCAAAATGTCCGCGTCGGCCGCAGCGAAAACATTTCCCATTGCTTGCAGGGTTCTGATTCGGAATCTGCCGAGCGCCAATCTGGCCTGTCTGTGTCGCCATCACAACTGGTTCCCCCAGGTCCTCCTCATCTTTGATGATGGCTCGAGCACGTTCCATCAAGTGTTCCATGGTCGTTGTTGAAACGCTGGTTGAGGCTGTCAGTAGCTGCTTCACCCGAGTGGGAAGGCCCGCCACAAACGCGTACGCGAGCGTCCGCTCCGACACCCCTCCACCGAACAGAACTGCGAGTTTCTTTAACTCAGCGAAGAAAACGTCCACGCTTTCCTCCGGTAGAAGTTTTCGGGAAGCAAATTTTTCATAGGCCGTACAAGGATCCATGGCAAATGCCTTGTACAGCGCAGCTTTAATTGCGGTGACATCTCCCTTTTCGGCAGCACTGAGTTGCTGATATACACTCAAGGCACCCCCAGCCAATCTCAGGGGAATTACAGTGTGTACCCTTTTCACCTCACAAAGGTCGCACGTCAGCTCGACCCTTTCAACCCAGTCGACGATGGACGTGGACCCGTCAAACTCGGGTATGAGCTTTAAGTCAAATTTCGACTCGGTCATAGTCCTAGTTTGACGGGTCCACGTGGTGTTGACTTTCAAGCCGATTTCGAAAATGTGAGGTGACATAATGTGACCCTCACTTCAAACCACACCAAAGACCATAACCGTGAATGGAAATTTTGTTTATATCACCCTGGACGCATTTGTGTTATTCGTAGCAATCCAGCGATGCTTTTTGACGGTACTTGTATAAATTGCTGTTATGTTAATGTTACTTGAATCGGTAAAGAGCATGAGTTGTACAATCTCGCTTGTTAAACATTGTGTTACTTTCAGACATGATAGACAGCTCTAATCGCTCTTGGTATTTGTACACAACTGGCCAACAAGTAGATTGTCTGCAGCAAAACAAAAGAAAGTCGGATTTCATCAAATGGAAATGTAATCATGTCGTCTTTTCTAGTGCGATAATTTTATCGTACTACCCTGTACTTATACTCATAAAGGTATAACTTTGTTTTCACTGAAAAGCTATTATCCCATCAAAATTATTAATAAGCTTTACTTTTGACAAATATTTTATGTAACAATGATTCACAAATTAATTAACACAAAGTTTAGTCATTTATATTTTATCATCACTAGGGCTATCACAACAACATGTTCTTTTCGTTGTTTTTACTCTCGAGTATATATTCGACACAGTTAGACACAGTTAATCAACCGAGAACCACATCACTCTATATAAAAGCATATAAGATATCAACGGATACACACTCGAGAGTCAAAACAATGAAAAGAATATGCTGTTGTCTTAGTCCTAATCATCACTATTCGGATTAGTTGTTTTAGTTCAAAACTGGAATCGTGTTTAAGCATTATTTTAGAGATTTTTCGGACATAAAAGTCAGACACTGTTTTAACAATTTGATTTATGATGAACTCCCATAGTCTTTTACGATATTCCAATAATATATTCAAAATATTTAGATCAAACATTGTCATATCAATTAGAAATTATTGTTTTTGTTTTTGCATAGGAACATTTTATGCAGATTTTGAAATCCTTGGAATGTTTTCTTTAGTTGAATTTGAGCCATCAATATGTCAGATAAAAGTAACTATGCAGAAACTGAAATTGACGAAAGCGATTATATAGAATAGAAAACCGAACAAAAGCTCAAATAATCAAAGGGGCCCAACAACAGTTGAACTTAATATTCAAAGAGTTTAAATAATAAAATTAACCAAATAATGAAAAGCGTTCAAATAATAAAATAGTTTAATAATCATATGAACCAAATAACTAAATAATGAAAACTATTAAATAATGAACTAACTAGTTAAAAGTATCGAAATTATTATATGACTTATATTATCAAACGACCAAAATAGTCAAAATACATTACAAACAAAATGGCGTCAACAATTAAACGATCCAAATAATTAAAAGCGTCAAAATGATAACCCGTCTCGTTCCACGATTAGTATCAGCCTAACGCTCATTCTTGCATAAACCATGACGTATATTACCTGGCTTATATACGAAAAATATAATTGGAATATAAAATAAAATGAATCGCCCCCTTTATCAAATCTCCAATACTAACTATTACTACAATACTATCCCAGTGATTACTGTACACACAATAACCCTTATCCCCGAGTGGCTTGCGGGCCTTCATAAGATGTGACCTCCATGTAAAAAACACATTAGAATAGGACTTACTTCTTTGTATTCTTCATTCAATTCAGTATCATTGAGGATTTTATCTGGGTATCCAATCATATCTCTCATTTCTTCAGCCTGGAACAAAAAAGAAACAAACACTCACCGATTAATGAATAAATGGTTTAGTATAAACTTGCAATGTTTATGACGACTTTCTAATGTAGAATTAATCTTCCGGAATTAATAAAAATGAATGAAGCTCAAAGTTTTATTGATTACTAGCAGTTCAGGACGGCTTTGCTCGGGCCCTATCTACTATTCATAACTTTATGTGCATATGTATATATGCATTAAAAAGTTTGACTCATGTCCAGGTAATCTATATCTAAAATTTAAAGTACTTATACACAAAATTGGCGGAGGAGTTTGGTAGACTCTATAAAGGTCAACCTTTTCAACTTTGACCTCTTAGCAGCCAAATTCTCGCCACAAAACTGATTACACAGCTTGTTACATGTCTAAATATCCTTTATGCAAAATTTCAAATGTTTAGACCCAAAATTAACTGAATAGTTTGCTAGAGACCGCAAAGGTCAAATCTTTTTAACTTTTAGCCCTTGACAGCCAAATTTTTGGCCAAAGATCGATTAAAAAGCTTGCCCTATCTGAATACACTTTATGTAAAATTTCAAATGTTTAGACCAAAAATTGGCTGAGTAACTTAGTAAAGACCGCAAAGGGCAATTTTTAAAAAAAGTTTGACCCAAATTTTGCAACCCTTAACATTTATTGTTGTGGGCTCAAATCAAATGAAAGAGTTTGATCCTTGTCCAAGTATCCTACTTCTAAAATTTCAAGTGTTTAGACCCAAAATTCGCGGATAAGTTTGGTAATGTTTAAATCATTGAACTTTGACCCCTTGACAGCAAAATTTCTGGCAAATTAAAAAGATTATAATGATTATAAAGATTTTTCCAAATCCCAATCTCCCTTATGTCAAATCTCGAGTCTGAAGACTGAAAATTGACAGAGTAGTTTGGTAGGGAAATTTACACACACAGGCAATTTCACTTTTGTAGATATATAGATTGAAATACGCGCTTAACATATTAATCCATAAATGTAAAATTCTAATAAAAATTTATGAATCAAAGATTATTTAAAATGGGTACACACAGAAAAATATATTGTCTGTTAAATTAAAACATTGCCATTTACACACACACACACACACACACACATATATATATATATATATATATATATATATATATATATATATATATGTGTGTGTGTGTGTGTGTGTGTGTGTGTGTGTGTGTATGTATGTGTGTGTGTGTTAGTGATGGGAGGATTTCAATATTTTCCCCTATTCCGATACAATTACTGATTGCTTACGAAATTCCCGATTCCGATACTATTACCGATTCCAATTACGATTCTTTATAAATCTCTAAATATTCTACTATAAAAGTGTTATTTTGTCCCTATTACCATAAAAAAATTTAAATATGCCTACATTTTCTCAAACGTAAGAAAAGGCTTGTGAGGGGATAATCTAGAGATTTTAGTCTTACTAAAAGTTTAAATCAATAAATATTTATTATTTTATTATTACTACAAGCAGTGGAAGATTCTTCTAAAAACCAAACATAAATAAAAAATATAATTAAACGAATTGGTTTTGGAATCGGAAATTAGGCACAAATTTTTCCGATTCTGATTTTCCCAAAAAGCTCCGATTTTTCCGATTCCCGATTCTGATTAATCGTCCCAACACTTATATATATATATATTTATATATATATATTTATATATATTTATATATATATGTAAGTATAATATATATATATATATATATTGTACTTACATATATCGCCAAACTTTCACAAGAAACACTAGACTAGCTGAAAACATTATCAATAATTTTCCCCACTCTTTATCTGTGCCTAAACCTAAACATAGATTCCATGATAAAAGCTTCTTTCTTAGAACTGCACGCCTGTGGAATTGTCTTCCGTTTTCCTGCTTTCCAGCTGTCTATAATATGGTTGTCTTCAAGTCCAACGTGAACAAGTTTCTGATGAGCCGTTCCACTTAAGTTAACAAATTTACCGAACTTCCATTACTATCGATTACTATATTGTCCTTTTGACTACTCTACACTCTTTAACCCTTATCCTTGAGTGGCCTATCGGCCTTGATAAGTGGTGACGCCTATGTAAAATATATATATATATGACTACTTCATTTAATCACAAATTAATATACGAAAGTTTAATTTCATGTGTAAACGTAAAAGTATTTACTTCAACAGTACTCAATACATAGGTAGAGCAAGGTAGTAAGTTATAAAAATATATATGGCAATTAATCTAAACAGAATAGCTATAGATTAATTGACATATATATTTTTAGAACTTTATATATATATGTATATATATATGCGTAATTTATATATATATATATATATATAAAAGAATCCCCCCAAAAAAAACAAGTATCATTGAAATGTTAAAATTTTAAATATAGTTTAATATAGATTAAATAGAAATTTAATTTTGTTTTTATTTTTTCAAATTAAAATCAGAAAGTTTTTATTTTAAAATTAAATTTTAATTTTAAAGTTGAAATAAAAATAAAAGTTGTTTTCATTTTTTATTTATTAATGTCAGGTCTTAAATTTAATAAAATTGTCTTATCTGATAAAATACATTTTTATAATTAAAATTTATATAAAATAAGTTTCTGCAAAATATTTTAAAGAAATTTACACTTTAACCATATTTAATAGGGCGGGTGGAAGAATATAAACATGGTATACGATACATACATATATATATATATATATATATATATATATATATATATATATATATAATTAAAGGAATAAAGTTAAATATAAAAATATATATTGAAATAATTATTATTACATTTTAAATGACTTTCAGCACTTGCAAGATTATCACCCATAGACTGATTAAGTTAGAAATGGTTTTGCTTAGGACAATAAAGGTTAAAAATTAATAGAATAAAATAACATTCTTTTCATAAAGGACGCAATAAATACTTGAAATATATTAAAATAATGTATAACGAAAAATTTTAAGCATATAAAATTCCTCCCTTTCTTTTCTTTTTCTTTTTTTCTCTTTCGTTTTTCATTTTTTCTTTTCCTTGTTTTCCATAGCGTCCAAAACATTAAACGGACAATTTTTTAAATTTTATTTGAATTTTTAATTTTAGGTTGTTTGAGGAAAACAAGATTTTAACGAGATCTTGTGTTATATCCATATACATCCTATTTCAGTTAAACAACAGAGGAAACTCGGCTGAAGAGAGCTTGATATGGTTATCTAAAACGGTTCCCTATTATCAGGTTTGAAACCGACGGTAGTGATGACTTGTCTCATCTATAATTTCTGTAAATAAAAAATATTAATAATACGCTCTAATTTTCAGAATTTTTTCTCATAATAAAGCACTTTGCTGAAATCTTTTTTTACAAATGTATATATATATATATATATATATATATATATATATATATATATATATATATATATATATATATATATATATATATATATATATATATTGGCTAATTAGGATGGGCGAGGCGGCAACCAGAAAACTGATTGGGTAACTAGAAAATTCAATAGCATGTGCATATATAAAAAGGCGCGCTAATCACAACTTTTCACATAAGCCTGACGAATTCTCATGAGAATGAAAAACGGAATATTCTGTGTAGCTTAATTGACATATATATTTTCATAACTTACTACCTAGCTCTACTTATGTATCGAGCACTTTTATGTTATATATATATATATATGTGTGTGTGTGTGTGTGTGCGTGTGTGTGTGTGTAGCACAGAGAAGTAATCCAATTTTTAAAAGCATGAACAAAATGAAATTCAAAACATGAGGTTAGAAAGGACGACCGCGTGCGCATATTTTTTTTAATAAACAAATATTCATTTAAAGTTTCAAATTTTCAGCTTATAACAAAGTTTTCATGAGGAATATTTTTTTGAACAATACATATTTTCTTCTTTTTTTTTTCTTGCCATTGTGTAGTAGATTTGCACTGTTTATTTATTGAACATGTTGATATCTTTACATAAGCAGTAGCTTTTCATAGTCACGTGGGAGCTTGTTACAAGTTAGGTGGGCGGACTTTTTAAATATATATATGTATGTAATTTATATAAAAAAAAACAATTTCTAATTGTATTTCTGCAATATGCCTGAGGATGATAGAAGTACTTCTATCGAAAGCCCTTGCGCTTATGGATACAACTTATACAATTTCCAGAAGAACACAAAAAGGACTATTCGGAGATTGGAGAAGATAAAAAGAAAAATTGTAAAACAGAATAATTCCGCGCTATTCAATAATATTTCTCTCTCTCTCTCTCTCTCTCTCTCTCTCTCTCTTTTTCTCTCTCTCTCTCTCTCTCTCTCTCTATATATATATATATATATATATATATATATACAAACACACATATATATATGTTTGTGTGTGTGCGCGTGCGCGTGTGTGTGTGTGTGTGTGTGTGTGTGTGAAAAAAGGGAAAAGTATTTTTTAATATTTTTTGCAAAGTAAACGTTGTTAGTTCTTTAATATGCTAATAAAATGTTATATAAAAAATGGAAGCAGTTTTATGTCTTATACATGACGAATTTATTCACTTTTTGTTCAGAATTAGTGTGAATTATACTTCTTTTTCTTGGCTTCTAAAATGAAAGCTTTTTTTTTTTTAATTAAACCCCAACAAGTTTAGTAACAAAACGTTTTAGTTTTGTCACCGTAGTCAATGATTGTGATACTAACCTTTTGGCGCGCCACCAACCTTGTTTCTTCGTCCATCCATTGGAGTTCAGTTAAAATTTCACTGAATGAATTTTGCAGGTTGCCTATCATCTCGATCATCTAAATAGATAGAAAATATATAGCACCACAAAAGTAATAAATGGAAACAAAAATGTCATCTATATTAAAGTAAAAATCCACAGTAAAAAAACAATTTTAACTTATAATCCATATTTTAAATATATAAAAGTCATATGTAAATATACCGCATAAATTGTACCGTCTCTCACTTCCTCCACCCCTCTCTCTCTCCCTCTCTCTCTCTCTCTCTCTCTCTCTCTCTCTCTATATATATATATATATATATATATATATATATATATATATTTGCTTCCGTAACTATATTTCTCTATATTCCCCACTCTGTATTTGTTAACGGTCGTAAGTCAAACTTATTTACGCACATGTATACACTGATTTTGTGCGTAAATTAAGGGGAAAACCGTCATGTTATCGATAAATAATTTTTCATATGTACACAAAAAAAATAAAATATTTAGATCCGGAGGACTATGAGATGTTTGCCCGTACATTTTTAAAAATATATATAAGATAATATAAGTAGTATAACTTAGAAAAGTTGTACAACGGAATATGTATAATATCGATAATAATACTTGTGTTAGATATAATTATTTAACGTTTGTATTTTTAGATAGTAGAATAATTACGAATAATTCAAATGAGATGTGCTTGCATAAAAGTAGAAGCCAAATATGATACAATGATTTGCTTTTATTAATGAAAAATATTTGCAATGATCAGTGGAATGAACAAAGATTGGCTATTCATTATGAAAAATTATAACAAGAAGTGTTTGATATTAGATCTGAACATATGTTATTTTATTTGGAGGTTAGACTCAACGTAAAGTGTAAGTTAAATTAAAGTGTGTCTGTGGAACGAACTGGATTCGAACTTGTCACACCCAGGTTTTGAGTCACTCTCTTTGACTACGTAGCGATCCTCACCCTCACAAACCTTGTTGACAATCATGCAATAGTCTCCAGAAATCAGCCTCCTGATGAAATGTTTCAAAGATAGGCTGTTTTGGGAAATTAACTCTGTCCATGGAAATTCTTTCCTGGTGTTAGAAACATTCATTTCATTGGTGGTATAAGACGAATTCTTGATATGAATTAAGGAAATGCATTGTAGTCCAGGATTGACGTGACGCTGGCTAAATGGTTAGCAACGTGGAATGGTAACAGGGGTGTGTTCGAATCCATTTCGCTCAATAGAAGCATTTTAATTTAAGAATGTTAGCAATCTTCACGTGGCCTCCTCTGTCAGTACCCAATGTCTAGCTAGAGAGAATTCTAATTAAAAAGATACAGAGGAAACGAATGCCAAAAATAATCATCCGATGTATACGAAATAAATGAATGGTGCTGACAAAAACAGCAAGTAGGTGTCGGTGGTTCAGTGATTAACGTTAGGGACTAACATCATGTGTTTGGAAACTTTGAATCCAGTCGTTCAGCAGAAATATTTTCACTTACGGACGTTGGCAATCTATAAGTTGTCTCTCTCATGAGGATCTGATATTCTTCTAGAAAGAATTCGTAGTAGAAAGATATTGGGAAAACGAATTCCAATAAAAATCATCATCATCATCAATAGTAATACTCAAAAATAACAGCAACAACAACAGCAACAACAACTACATAAGAGATAGATAGATGAATATATTTATAAATTATAGGAATTTTATTAAATCTATATGCAAGATTAATGTTCAGATCGTTATGAGAACAGTAACGAATCCATTTTTCTGTAAATATTTCTTAACAAACTATAATTATTTTCCTCGCCATTTTATCGAGGCGCATCAAAAATCGCTATTGATCAGGTTCGTTTAGCATTCTCATTAAGTAGACAACAAAGGGCATAATGATCACATAATCACGAAAGATGTAGATTGAGCTGATAAATTAGAAAGAAAGAGTCTAATCAACGATGATCAAAAAGAATCTTGAGCAAAGATAAACGCATGATAGAATACGGTTTACAATAAATAAATAGAAACACTAAAAAGATGCGTTTATATAATAACTAGCTAGCGGCGTTGCTCGGCGTTGCCCGGTCATACAATATGATTAAACATGATATTTTAATTTATGCAGATTACGTATGTATTATTATAAAATCAATCCTCTATCGATTATTATATATTATGAGAAATAATTATCTATTGCGCCACCTTGAAGATAGCAGTTTCAATCCTACTTCAAGCAGTCCAGAGGATTAGTTGGTCAAAACGTGGCGAGACAAAAATAACCCTGGAAAGCAGTAACTATTGAGGATATTTTTATCCCGTCGCACTTAACCACCTGAAGAAGGTCGAGGGATAAGTCGGCCGCAAAGTGGTGAAACAGCAACTATGAAGATTAGGATGACAGTTCTCAAAAAATGAATACACAAATTATGAAGCCTCATTTCAAGAGATTTCAAAGAAAATCTTAAGTTTCTGTTTATCTCACCCTCTCTCTCTCTCTCTCTCTCTCTCTCTCTCTCTTTCTCTCTCTTATCCTTTCACTATCAATTATTTGCTTCCACAACTATATTTCTCTATATTCTGGCTGGGAAGCCATCAGAGATCCCCCATGAGGAAATATTTTTCTCTTCCTGCTGAACAGTGCGCAAACGAGACCACTGAATGGTTCAAAAATGCAATCGAAGCGCACGTTCCCATGCGGAAATTTAATAGCAAGCCCCACTCTCCCCAATGGTTTACTTCGACTTGCGCAACTGCCATTGCTCAAAGGCAGCATGCATACCGCAGATTCAGCCGACATAAGTCCAGTTCAAACAGACAGAAGTACTTAGAAGCTAGAAGTAACGTTAAGAAAGAAATAGCGACAGCTAAGAGAGAATTTACGGAAACCACTAAAAAACGCATCGAAGCACAAAAACTAGGAACTCGTGACTTCTGGAAAATCTACAACAGTGTAGTAAATAATGTGCAATCAACAATCCCCCCACTAACCAACAACCACGAGGTTGTTTGCTCAGCAACCGAAAAGGCTAACATGCTTGCCAGTCGGTTTGCCTCAAACTTCACACTGGACCCTTCCAACAACCTCCTACCTGAATTTCCTATGCGGACAGATGCCACATAAGACGATCTGAAAATCACCCCTACTCAGGTGCATGCTATCATAAAAAACCTTGACACTTCAAAAGCATGTGGACCTGATCTCATCCCAGCTGTGCTATTAAAAAAGTGCTCAGCCGAAGTAGTTCCAGGTCTCTCCAAACTCTATAACAAATGCCTTAATGAATCTTGCTTTTCGGGCTGTTGGAAAACTGCTTCTGTGGTACCAGTATTCAAGAATTCTGGCGAAAGAACTGACACATTAAATTATCGCCCCATTAGCCTCCTCCCGCTTTTTGCCAAAATATTTAAGACCTTAATTAACTATGCTCTAGTCCATCATCTTACAGATGCTAAACTTCTGACTGACCAACAATATGGATTTAGACAAGCCCGTTCCACAGCAAACACTCTCACTGTAATCTCTGAACGTATATACCATTCACTGGACAAAGCGGGGGAGGGCAGAGCGGTAGCTCTAGATATATCTAAGGCTTTTGACAGGGTATGGCATGAGGGTCTTCTCAGGAAAATTAGATCATACGGTATCACTGATAGAATACCTAACATAATTAAATCCTTCTAAGATAAGAGAAAAATTCAGGTTGTCCTTGACGGTCGTACATCTAAACAATATGATATAAATGCGGGAGTGCCCCAGGGGTCTATCCTTGGACCTCTACTCTTCCTGATATTCATAAATTACCTCCCCGACAAAATTGCCTCTGAGATGGGTATATATGCCGATGACACCACACTCTATAACAGGCACGACATGAAAACAAATGGACACATATCTAAGGAAATGGCAGAAACACTAGAGGATTACCTCCAATCTGTAGTGGAATGGTGACAAAAATCGATGGTCACGTTCAATGCCACCAAGACTAAACTAGTTTTATTCAATAATTACAAGAAACCTTCTCTACCACCTATAGCAATGGCCAACGACTCTTTATCTGAGAGTACGTCTTTCAAGCTCATTGGCCTAACGTTCACAGGAAGCACGAGTTGGAACATTTACATCGAGGGCATTGCCAGGGCCGCTACGAGGAAGGTTGGCTCTCTTTACCGTGCTAGAAAACTACTAACACCCGAAAGTATCCTGTACCTCTATAAGGCAACCGTTCGCCCATGTATGGAGTATTGATGTCATATTTGGGCTGGTGCATCGACTACTAGTATCTCGCTCCTTGACAAGGTTCAAAAGAGAGTCGAAAATCTGATAGGCCCTGAACTGGCATCTAAGCTTCAGCCTCTGTCCCATCGACGAAGCGTTGTATCCCTCTGCCTGTTCTACAAGTATTTTAATGGTGAATGCTCTAACGAACTGCAAGCACTTGTGCCCCCACGACGTGAACACCTTTGACAGACCCGACAGGCTGCAAAATTCCACCCCCACACTGTAGAGATCCCTAGATGTAAAAGATATTTCTACTCCAGTAGTTTCTTTCCCAGAACCGCTAGACTTTGGAATTCCATTCCAGGTCCCTGCTTCCCCAACTCTACTGACATGCAAAAGTTCAAGTGCCACGTGAACAGACATCTTGCTGCCCAAATCCCTGCATAATACCCCTGTAGTTGCTGTCCCTGATAGTAGCCCCAACACCAAAGTGGCAATGTTCCTTGTTTGGGGTGAAAATGTAATAAAAAAAATGCCCCACTCTGTATTTGTTAACGGTCGTAAGTGCAACGAAAGGAAGGAACAATACGATTTTAATAGTAATTTACACACAAAAGACAATGACACTTAGAATCATGGCCTTTATCCAGTCTTGAGAGACAATGTATGCCCATGTAAGGGCACTTCCTCATGTAATTGTGAAACAAAGATTGCGTAATTTCCAACCACACTTAGTCGCAAAAAATGTCTTTGGCGATTGGAAACAAATACAAAGACTTGCTGAACAGCATAATAAGTTTTAATACTGTGTAACACGTATCCTAGAGACGAAGTAAGAAAAGAGACAGGAAAGAGAAGATGAGATGGCCTTCTAGCAAGCGGAAACTAATTTTGGATTTTAACTAATTTTACAGTTTGTATTATTTGAAACAATTTAACCCGAGCTCAGTAGGTGATCTAACGGGTCACATTACTTTTTCTTCTTTTTTCTTTTTTTTTTCTTTCTAGTATCTCAACAGGAACCTGTCCGGCGATATTTCAAACTTGGTGTAAATATCACGTGGTGTAAATTCGCTAATTGAATGAACACACCTTACGAAATCCCTACCACAGAATTTCCGCTATATGACTTGTTGCCTTGACAACTGAAAGAAATGTTGTCAGTTATAACCCTAAGGTGACAGTCAGCTGCAATGAAGCAACAAAGGTCAATGAGTGCAATCATTCAGAAACGAAACCATCCATATCATTATTTCGCTTTTTTTACATGAGCATCACCACTTATGAAGGCCTAAAGACCACTCGAGGATAAAGGTTAAGAGTATACAGTAGTCAGTTTAACAATATAGTAATTGTTAGTAATGGAAATTTGGTAAATTTGTTAACTCCAGTGGAACGGCTCATCAAGAACTTGTTTACGTTGGACTTGAAGACAATCAGATTGTAGTCAGCTGGAAAGCAGGAAAACGGAAGATAATTCCACAGGCGTGCAGTTCTAAGAAAGAAGCTTTGTTCATGGAATCTACGTTTACGTTTAGGCACAGATAACTAGTGGGAGGAATTATTGATAGTTTTTTTTTCTGCTAGACGGGTGTTTCTTGTAAAAGTTTGGCGAGGGGGGGATAGATTTAAGTTCAGTCGAGCACTTGCCATGAAAATAACAATAAAGCAGAGACAAACTCACATCTCTTCTGTGAGATAGAGGTTGCAGAGAAGAGAAGTAAAAAAGCTCAGAGAAATATAGACTATGAAAAAAACAAAGTCAAGGTATTATCTGAGCAAAAAGAATACTATCAGAAAAATGCTGAAATAATAAAAATTAAGTATCATGCAAATCCTGAGGCAAAGAAGGCTGCCTCACGTGCTGACTCAAAAGCACGGTATAACAGGGATCCCGAGGGGACAAAACTGCCTCACGTGCTCTTTATAACAAAGAACTAGAAAAAAAGAAGGCTGCCTCACGTGCTGACTCAAAAGCACGGTATAACAGGGATTCTGAGGAGAAAAAAGCTGCCTCACGTGCTCTTTATAACAAAGAACCAGAAAAAAGAAGGCTGCCTCACGTGCTCTTTATAACTAAGAACCAGAAAAAAAGAAGGCTGCCTCACGTGCTGACTCAAAAGCACGGTATAACAGGGATCCCAAGGGGAAAAAAGCTGCCTCATGCACAAACTATTATAAATATAAATATCAAAAACTGCCAAATCTTTGCCAAAACGCCAAAGAATGAACCAAGAAAAATTTAATAGTGAAGGTATGAACATTTTAGAACTTTATAATACTCTAACTGTTTTATCTGAGAGGCGGTAGCACTCTCTATGTAATATAGAACCGATGGAGGACCAAGAGGCAACTCCTAAGGCCCAAAACCCAAAGACCTAAAACCCAGCAGGAAGCGACCTGCTACTAATGTAGGCGGCAATGAGCCGCCTGCTAAAAAAGACAATACTATCATGAATGTAAGTTTAAAAATATGACTGTAAGTAAAAATACTAATTAACAAGAATAAAAAAGCATTGGAAATGCAAAAGGATATAGGGATGGTATGCCAAAAAGTATACAAACAAGATAGCTATGAATGGCTAGGCACATGGAAATAGAATTGCATCCAAAGTATAGCCCTATAGCTTTTTACAACCGTAATGATGGCACGGAATAAAGATTGGAGAAAAGCTATAGGGCTATACTTTGGATGCAATTCTATTTCCATGTGCCTAGCCATACATAGCTATCTTGTTTGTATACTTTTTGGCATACCATCCCTATATCCTTTTGCATTTCCAATGCTTTTTTATTCTTGTATGTATATATATATATATATATATATATATATATATATATATATATGTATATATATATACACATATTTCTCTCTCTCTGTATATATATATATATATATATATATATATATATATATACATATATATATATATATGCTAAGGTGTGTGGGGATGATTTTATATTAACATTTGTTAATCTGCCAGATACCAATATAATTATAATATATCGCCATTTAATTATAACACAAGAGAAAATAGGAAAACATTAAAAATCCAACGAAAACATTAAAAATCCAAGAATCGCAAGAGATCCAAATCATGTTAAACATGAGGTGAAATTAATCAGCATCAACTCGCGGAAAACCTACGGATTAAATTTTCCAGTATAACCGAGACCTCATCCAAGTTAATAGCGAGCCCAAAACATCATTCGTTTATCAATATTAATTTTTCGATTTACTCTCCTACCTGCAACAACTGTCAGCAATGTTCCCTTTACAAAAACTAAACGAAAGATTTATTTGTCTCAAATGAAAATAAAATAAAGAATATAATTAAAAGAACCGTTTTTAGTATCCGATTCCGATACCGATGTAGATACCCAAAAAGTTCCGATTTTTCCGATTCCATTTTTTCGTCCCAATATATATTATATATATATATACATATATATATATATATATATATATATTTATATATGCATATATGTATATATGTATATATATATACATATATATACAAATATATATATATATATATATATATATATATATATATATATACACGTTCGATGTATGGAAAACTCTTATCTCTTATTTATGTTTACCAAATGGTTTTAGAGTGCTTATAATAAGCATTATTAGAGATGTATGAATAGTTTTTGCAAGGAAATTAGTGAAGGTCATGAAGTCGTCCCGATAAAGCAAAAAAGCGCAGTCTTCACTAGTAAACACTCTGCTATATAGTTTGTACAATGGTTTTAGGTTAGCGATGTCTTTGGGCCGCTCGTATTTTGATTTTCTTCTTTTTTTTTCAACATAATCGATATGATTTGTTTATACGAATGTACAAAACAATCGATGTCTTTCAGCTGTAATCGGCAGGACGTGTTGAAAAATATAATCGATCAGAGGAAATTCGAATTAAACACGTTTGCACGACGAAATCTATAGGAAGCGAAAAGCCAAAAGAGACATTTTTAACACCGGAAATTAAAGAATGAAGACTCGGTCGTATCCGCTTCCATCTAATTATCTTGGAATATCAACTGTTGATCGATGCCGTGAGAAGATAAGCGCAATGTAGCACTATATTCCGGATATGTCAGATGGTTTGACGCTATAATAAAGAGCAACGTGCATTTATTTCTAAGTAAATTAATATAAATCCATTGTAGTCAACATTAGCGAGTCAAAACAGAACGTTTTCTAACAAAACTATTTGATATGATGTTACGAAGTAAAAGAAACAAGTAACTATATGCTCAGTCCGTTAAATACAAAGTAGCTAGGCAGCGGCTTGGTTCCCACCAGTTTTGGCGAATAGCAAACAGAATCGTGAACAGACGCCTGCGTTCTATCCCAACCATCATCAATGGACCTGAGGTAATCTCGTCAGCATCACACAAAGCCAAACTATTTGCTAATCACTTTGCAGCTAATTCTACCCTATGCGACGAAAGCCGTCAACTCCCTGCATTTCCTCCTATAACAGACAACACGCTATGCAACATACAAATATCTGTGCGTGATGTCGCCAAGCTAATCAAGAACCTTGATTCCAGTAAAGCAACTGGCCCTGACGGCATTCCAATTTTAGTGTTGAAAAAGCTTCAACCTGAACTTACCCCCATACTTACAAAATTGTTTAAGAGTTGCCTTAAAGAGAAGTGCTTCCCAACACCCTGGAAAACCTCATTAGTATGCCCTGTATTTAATAATTCAGGTGATAGGTCATCTCCCTCTCAGTACTGACCAATAAGTCTCCTGTGTGTCATTAGTAAGTTACTGGAATCAATATTAAATAAACAAGTAGTCAACCACCTCGTCAGAAATAATCTTTTTAGTGACATGTAATATGGTTTCCTTTCTGCTAGATCTACAGCAGATGTGCTAACGGATATATTTCATAGGATTAGTGAATCTCTTGACAAACGCTTCCTTTTTATGGCAATTGCTCTTGATATATCAAAGGCCTTCGATAAGGTATGGCATAAATGACTGCTTCACAAGATTTCCAGCTACGGTACAACTGGAAATGTTTTCTCATTTATTAAATCATTTCTCTCTGATAGGCTCATAAGAGTAGTGGTTAATGGGCAGAAATCAGAAGCCCACAGTATTAATGCTGGTGTCCCTCAGGGGTCCATCCTTGGCCCGGCTCTGTTCCTGATCTATATCAATGATCTCCCAAAACACATACTTAAATCATTTGTTGACATCTATGCTGATGACACGACAATCTATGGAAACATATCAAAGGCCATAAATGACAAAGGTCTCTCTGATTCTCTTTATTCTCATCTCGAGTGCATGGCACAGTGGGGAAGGGGTGACTGGTTACCTTTAATGCATCTAAAACACAAGCTCCTATCTTTACATCATCAGCTGATCTCCATCTGGTATCAATTGAAATGGATGGCTCCCGTCTTGGGGAGGCTCTATGTTTTCACAGCTTCTGGGCTTGACCTTTACTCCTGGTCTGAAATGGAACACGTACATCAAGTCTGTTGCCAAGGTCGCTGGAAAGATGGCGGGATCCTTCTACCGCTCCAGAAGATATCTCACCGCTGATGCAATTCTCTATCTATATAAAAGCCAAGTACGTCCAAGGATGGAGTACTGCTGCGTCATCTGGGCAGGAGCTACTAAAAACAGCATATCCTGCCTTGAAACAGTGCAAAGTAGACTTTGTAGCTTAGTGGGGGATGCTCTTTTCTCTTCTCTGCAACCTCTCTCCCACAGAAAAGATGTTGCGAGCCTGTCTTTGTTTCATCGTCATGGCAAGTGCTTGTCTGAGCTCCAATCTGCGGTCCCCCCTCGCCAATCTCTTACGAAAACACCCGTCTAGCTGAAAGCACTGTCAATAATTTTCCCCGCTTTTTATTAAAGTGTAGATTCCACGAACAAAGTTTTTTTCTTAGAAGTGCACGACTGTGAAACTCTCTTCCGTTTGCCTGTTTCCCACCGGGCTAGAACTTGGATGTCTTCAAGTCCAACATAGAAAATTCCTGATAAACCGACCCCTTAAGTAAGACACCTTATCCAATCTCCATTACTAACGTTTACTACGATATTATTCCATAGATTACTGTACACGCAATAGCCCTTATCCCCGAGTCGCCTCCGGGCCTTGATAAGTGGTGACTACTATGTAAATAACATTCCAGACGCACTTTATATCTTAAATGAATTTCAAATTAAATCCACCAATGTCAAGTATTTTAGGCGTATTTTAGGCGTAGATTAACAGAAATTATTATAATAATAACAATTTGAATAATGAAAATTGAATTATGTAAGTCTTTGATTTTATAGTCATTTTGGTGCGAACATTATCGAACTATCGTTTTTTACTCCGTCATTTTAGACTGAAGATTTACATTAACGTCATATACATTATGAATAATAATAATAATAATAATAATAATAATAAGAAGAAGAAGAAGAAGAAGAATGGCGGGAAAAGACAGTACACTGGAAACTATAAACACTCGAACAAAATGAAGGCAGTACTGAATAACGAAATTCACAAATCGTCTAGAATATAAAGATACAAATAGATAAATTCCTTCAAGCAAAGATACTAGACATCATGATAGTTAGGAAGAATAAAAACAGGACTTTCAAAATGTAGAGTTGGACGTCCGATATTTGAGTCCATAATTAGTCAAGCCCTAGTCCACCACCTTACAGTTGCTAAACTTCTGTCCACCATCAATATGGATTTAAGCAAGCCCGTTTTACTGCAGATATTCTAACTGTAATCTCTGAACGTATATACCATGCATTGGGTAAGGCAGGGGAGGCTAGGGCAGCAGCCCTAGATATATCTAAGATTTTTGCAGTGTATGAGACAATTGTCTTCTACGGAAAATCAGATCGAATACTTAACATAATTCAATCCTTCTAAATTAAGAAAAGAATCCAGATGTCCTCGATGGATGTACGTTTAAACAATATGATAAAAATGCGGGTGTACCTCAGGATCTTTATTATTCCTAATATTTATACATGATCTCCCTGATAAAATTGTCTCTGGTATGGGTATATTTACTGAAGACACAGCATTCTATCACAGGCACGAGGGGCAAACGAATGAACACATATTCAATGCAGTGGCAGAAATCCTAGAGTGGGACCCCCAGTGTGTAGTCGAAAGGGGTGAAAAATTGATGGTAAGTCCAATGCTGCCAAGACTAAGCTCGCTTCCTTTAATAATTACAAGAAACCTTCTCAACCATCAATAACTATGGCTAAAGATACATTACCTTAAAGTACTTCGTTCAAACTCCTCGGCTTAACGTTCACAGCGAACATGAGTTGGAACAGATACATCGGGTGCATTTCCAAGACTGCCTGAAAGTATCCTGTACCTCTACAAGGCCACCATTCGACCATGTATAAAGTATTGTTTTCACATTTGGGCTAGAGCATCTACTACTAGTCTCTCGCTCCTAGAATAGGGTTCAAAAGAAAGTCGCCATCCTAATTAATCCCGAACTGTCAGCTAGGTTTAAACCACTGGCCCATCGACGAAATCTCGCATTCCTGTGCCTATTATACAAGTATTTTTTATGGTGGAGGCCCCAACGAACTACAAGACCTTGTGCCCCCCTCCGACGTAAATACCCCCGAAAACCCCGACAAACAGCAAAGTTTATCCACTGAACAGTAGAGATCTCTAGATGTAAGAAAGCTATTTACTCTAATCGTTTCTGTCCCGGAACTGCTGGATTTTGGAATTCCCCTTTGGGTTCCTGTTTCCTCAACTCTACTGATATGCAGAAGTGCAAGTGTAATGTGAACAGACATCTTGCTGCTCAACTTCCTACATAGTATCTCTGTAACTTATGCCCCTGATAGTAGCTCCCTACATCAAAGTGCAGTGTGCCTTGTTTGGGGTGAAAATGTCATACAAAATGTATTTGAAATGTAAAGTGAAATCATTGAATATGGAAACCAACCAAGGTAAACTGCGAACACTGATCAGCTACACGGAAGCTGCAAAAGAAATTCAGCAAAAACATGGAAAAAAACAAAACGTAAAACGGAGGGAAGTGTAACTAAAAAAGATCTTATAAAATATTCACACACTGAAAAAAATTGTCGTGAAGATTCAAAGAGAATGGAAAGAACGAGAAGGAAGAGCACTAACTAGACCTTCAGTATAAGAATGTGGAGATTACGTGGAGCATACATGATGGCAGCAAATTCATTCTCGAGTATTGATATTACTTATACGGAGTAAGAAGTAATGGCAATATTCAAGAACGGATTTTCTGCCATCATGTATATATATATATATATATATATATATATATATATATGATTGCAACGTCTTGTCAGACGAGTGCCACTCCCTCAGACATTTAAAATCCATGAGCCCAAACGCCTGAGGGAGTATCTATACAAAGATGATGTTACAGAGTCTTAGCTTTGTACGACAGCTAAGTCTCTCTCTCGGTTCAAAATGTTGAGATCCAGCAACAAGCAAGAGCAAGATAGCCAGCAACAAATTAAACTGCAGACTAGCTTAATGCGGGTACTGGTCTCCCGCTTTATGTTTTTTTTTTAAATCAGAGATTTGCTTCTCCTAGAAAGGTTGCCTTCACCACGGCTTACGGGAGCCCTCTCCACCCCAATACACATATACACACACACACAAATATACACGTATATACATATATATATATATATATATATATACTAACATACTACTGTTGTCACCTTCTATGACATCATGTATGACGTCATAGTATATATATTCACATATGTTATGGCGCTATTGTGAACAAGGAAACCAACAGATCGGAATAAGGATTTAATATGATATATAATTAATTATCATAAGGGTATTTGCTTACTACATGCGTGTATATGTACACACACACACAAACACAAACACACACACACACACACACACACACATATATATATATATATATATATATATATATATATATATATATATATATATATATATAAATGATATATTTTACGGATAAAAATAAATGTAATAAATAAACCTTTTCATATAAAATGTGTTGTGTATGAATATGCGATTAGCGTTTGCTCAAATATTTATTTTATTAAATCATCATCCTTTTATTTATGTATTTATTTATTTGTTTGTGCACTTTTATCCTCATCTTGTAGTTTTTGTCTTTGCAACGTTTCGGCCACCTATTCCTCTGACCATCATCATCTTCAAAACATTGTGAAAAAAAAACAACTAAAAGATGAGGATAATAGTCCGCAAATAAATAAATAAATAAACAAATTAATCATCTGCAAAAGAACTCAAATAATTAAAATAATATAATTCTTTTACGAACAAAGACACTTTCATTTATCATCTGTTCGTCTTAGTTTATTATATTTATACTATGAAATACTACAAATATATAAATATGCTAATTGTTTGGAGATGGACAATAAGATGGCGCCTATTGTCTGAGTATTCAGAATTTCTTTTGAACATTAGTATTCAAATCATCGTTGGTTTTGACAAAGTGAAATGTATTATGAATGCTTAAGCCAAACTGATGACAACTAAGTGATTCAATCATATTAATGATCAAAAAATGATTATTTCTTGCCAAAATTGTCAGATGAAATTATCTTCTGGAACATGACGATGCGAAGGACAAAGAAAATCTACATCTACATGTTTATATTTTGATCATTACGTATGATGTACCTAACAATGCGTGGTCAAAACAACGTTTCGTGCATATCGTTAAGCCGAATAATTTTATTAGCAATTCGCAGTGTTCATTTGTGTATTTATATATTCTCTCTTTATATTTTATAGAAACGCAAAAACATTGCACATACCTTTATATATATATATATATATATATATATATATATATATATATATATATATATATATATATATATATATATATAAGACATTGATAGAATTCAGATGAAACATCCTGACAGATATTACTTGAAGTAATACTTTCAAGGAGACCCTTGAGATTTTTTTCTCCCATGGGCCTATTTTCTGCCCACCCGGATTTATAACCCCGAATGACATTGCACTCCTTCCGATAATGGAATACCCAGGTTGTATCAACTTCTCTTTTCGTATAATTTTCTCCATATGATTATCCACAACCTCTCAAAAAACTAATTTCAATAATTGTGCTAAAAAGCAAAATAGCGTCCATTCGCAGCTGAACATTTTGCTAACTGCATTTCATTTCCTCTGATGATATGAGCCATTGTTGAAAATCCATGAATTAAGGAAATTTAAATAACCCCTTCTATATATTCCTTTTCTCAAGCAATAAATTCTTAAATCGAATATATGTCTCTATATGTTGTTTTTTTTCAAAATTTAAAATTGAACCACGAAATTTATATATATATATATATATATATATATATATATAATAGGACAACAAGAGAATGAAATGAAGACACAAAACTATAAATAGGTAGATATAGAGTGGATCCTTTATTGAATAATGGAATACAGGCAAAATTTGGGGGATAGAAGGGACTCTTTATGCCAGGGCATTTCGAAGCCTAACCCTTCTCATCAGAAGAGTAGAGAAGGTGCTAGGTAGCATGGTGGGAATGCGGCGTCTAGCGTACGATTCGTTGGGGATGAAAAAGATTAAGAGGAATTATAGAGTGTAGGGGGAAGCTTTAATGAATTCTAAATAAATAAGGAGAAGCTTATTATGCATAGTATAATATATAAGAATGTAAATTGTCTTTAACATAGTATTTAGATTAAGGGGTAAATGTGTTATGGTTGAATAGGGGATGTATTGCTGCTGTGTGGTGATTTATTTTAACGGTTTATGGGGTGTCTACTTTTTATGGGGTTGGTATTTTTTTATTAATATAGTGGGGGGTTATGTAAGGATGTAAAACTGGAAGGTAATATGTGGCAATATATTTATAAGTTTCTACTGTTATGATATATGGAGTATGATCATAAGGGGGCGGTTGGAGATTAGGGTGGCAATGACTATGAGTGCGAATAACTTGATGTAAGAGGTTAAGTATACATATTGATGTTAAAATGGGGGAGTAAGGGAACCATAGCTACTTATGAGAGTGGTAAAATATACCAAATAATAGTAAGGTAATTATAATAGTACGAAAGATAATAGTAATGACAATTATAATAATAGTAGTCATAATAAAGTTGGACATAAATTAGATGTAAAATTAAATATGAAAAAAAAATATTAATATTAAGAAGAATAGGATAAAATAATTAAAATAAAAATAAAGTCAAAATTAAAAGTAAACATTAAATTTAAACATTACATAACATCGCCACAACCATTATCAATAATAATAATGTAAGTACTGTTAATATTAAATTATTAGGGGTGCGTAAAAGAAAAGGATACAGACAGGTGGGAGGGGGGTTAAAATAGCAGGAAATGGGGTTTAGGGGTGAGGGGTGATTGGACTCGGATATATAAAGTAAAATAGAGAGTATATATATACATACTATATACGTGTACACATACATATATCCGTATTTAAAAAATGGATGTATAACAAGCCGGTTCGGTGAATAAGGTCCGTGGGTTTAAATTAAAGGATTGCTTCACTGGGAACAGTAAATTTCAAGCGTCCACTTAAAAACTTTAAATTTCCTGAAGTTCGATTGGAAGGCCATGAAATTAAATTAAAGCTATATATATATATATATATATATATATATATATATATATATATATATATATATATACATATATATATATATATATATATATATATATATATATATATATATATATATATGCACATACCTTACGTATATATCTTTCAATTCTACTTACTGATTTAATGGATATTGTTTTTGTTTTCTTTTAACGCTTAAACCGATTTTCGTTTGCGTTTAAACAAAACAATTTTTATACACGTCTGTTTGTGAGATATTTGTTTTCTATTCACTTTTTAAGTGTTGTTTCCTTATTTTTCGAAATATTTTCGAATTATATGCGTTATTCTTTTTAGTGCCTTCCTGGATTTGCTGTATGCAATTTATTTGAAAGATCTTTATTCGTTTTATATAAATAGCTTGATTTTAAGTGATTATTTACGGTATGTTTTCGTTTTATTGCTTTTCCTCAACTTACATTATTTCCGATTACAAATGCTGGCTGATAAATTACGAAGTTTAAAACTATTTATCCAATAGAACCAAATAGATTCGAAAATCTTTTTAGAACACACAGTCTTATTTTTTTAACAGCCCCGGTCAAATTTACTGGTGCATATAATTCTCCAATAAAATTAATTTTATTGGCAGTCACCGTAAGGATGATTTTTTTTTTTTTTTTTTTTTTTTTTGCAAAGTCGGAAAGTCGGGTTGTTCTGTTTCTTTAACTTCTGTAAATTTATAATTGTTAAGTCCAATTTTAATTTTATGGTTTTGTTAAATATCTTGACAATTACGTATTTGTGTAAATTCTCGTCAGACTTTTCACTGGATTTTGTCTGTTTGACTTTATTTTTTGGTTTGCGGCTACTTATACAATGTGTCATTTTGTGATTAAATTTACTACAATTTTTATTTCGGAACTGGCAGAATGTTTAAAAATGCAGTTCTCCGCATCGGTAACTGGCGTAATATTTCTTATTTTTGACTTGTCCACTCGTTATTTTTTAAATTGTAGGCTGCCATTTTCTATTTTTCTTTATACTGTGACTAGACATATTTGTTTTCTCCTTTTTAGAGACATCATTTTTAGATGTACACTTTATATCTATGACGTGTGCTACGCTCGATTTCTCCATACTTTTAGAATCCCTTCTCATGCTTATAACTTTTTGGCAATCCTCTTAAAATTTCTGTAGAGAGATTTTCCATTTGATTTCGAGTTCTGCTGATACTCTCCATCTAATCTCAGCATTTTTGTCGACACTAAGCCTTGCGCAATAATGAGACATTTGAAATCATCTACCGATAGTTCTGCTAGCCTGAAGTCGTTACAGAGTTTTTTTTACGATCAGTGCGAATGTTAAATATTCTTTGTCGTCTGGAATTGCGAAATTAAAACAAGGCCATCTTTTATAAAACAGAGATGCATTTGGACTGAAAATTTCAGAAAGTAACTTAACTGTTTCCGAGTATTCCAAATCCGTAGTCTTTTAAGATAGAATGTAATTTATGAACCTACTGTGTTCAGCAGTTTCTAACTTTTGTAAAAACAGACGGACCTTTTCGCATCAGATTAATCTTTGCAATCGAAAAGGTCTTCAAATCTCCTGAAGAATGCTTCGAACGTTCGGTCTTGATCAGGGACGTAGGTAAATGTCTCCATGTTGTTCTATATCGTGTTTTGCGAAAACACTGCGTTAGTGGCCATGTTAGGTTTATTGGTTAAGCTTTTGAGACGTAATTCCTGTTTTTGTTTTTGTTTTCTGTTTGTTTATTTTTTACATTTCTTGTTCTTGGTGAATCAAATGTTTTTGTAATTCTTGTCTTTCTTCAGTTTTCTGCAGCTGAAGTATATGTTGTTTTGCAGTTCTTTCTGCTGTACCATCTGTTGTTTTGTAGTTTTGTTTTTGTTGAAACAAACTTAAAATTATCTCTTTAAAGTCATCCATCTTGTATAGTTTTACTTTTTAAGGGTGGCATTTACTTGGCCTGAGAAAAACATCACTGTAATAACACTAATCAGAGTTACCGCTATTTCACCGCTATATGTTGACAAAGTTTTTTTTTGTTTTTTTGAGAAAGAGAAAAAAATATTTAATTGGAGAAAGACGTGCTGTTTTATCATTTTTAGTTTTAAATGGAAATATCTTCAAGTACAGTTTTGAAATTTCGTTCATTGTCCAATAAAAAAACAACATTTTTTTAAGTTTTGACGTAGTTGAAAAAAACTTTTGTATTTCCGTATCCGATAGGTTTGATGTGTGATTATTGGTATAGTTTTATCTTTTCTTTGGTATAATTTATGTGATTATTGGTATACTTTTATCTTTTCTTTGGTATAATTTATGTGATTATTGGTATACTTTTATCTTTTCTTTGGTATAATTTATGTGATTATTGGTATAATTTTATATTTTCTTTGGTATAATTTATGTGATTATTGGTATACTTTTATCTTTTCTCCGTTTTTCATCAGTTGAAAATCTTGTTGGTGATTCTTTTTTTAATTTCAGTTACAACATCCTTGTAAGAATCACTTTTGTTTTATGGGGTGATTTGAATTTAAATTTCCATATAAATTCTCGAACGCTTTTTCGTCAGGTTGTTGTTGGCCGGAAGGGTTACTAAAGAAAAATACGAACACTAATATGAGTTAGAAAAGTAAAATATATTAAGATAAAAACAGAATATACAAAGAGCGGCAGTCGTAGTACGTACCAACAAGAAAGCGTACTAGGAAGTAAACAGACCACAGTGGTACTTTTCGATCTATTTCTGCAGTTCGTAAGAGTTCATCTTTAGTGCATTCTTGAGTCCACACAATGTCAGTGTATCACCGTTATTAGATTTGTATCCAATCACTAAATATTGCATTTGTTCGTCTGATTCCAATCAAGGCCTCTTCTGATGTTCGCTTACGTTTGTAAGCAAAACCTCTATTTATCTTTTATTCGTTTTCTGGCACTTGCGAACCAGCGAATTCTGTTCTAATATACCCGAGAACTCATAATTTTTGCTAGTGTGTTGAATTCACATTTCTTATGAAAAACGTTTTAAAATCATTTTAGGATACTCCTCCACCATCCTACCAGTGGTAGATTTATGCATCTGGGCGATTAATGTATTGATGACAGGGAGATGTCGACTACAGTTAAGAATGAACGGGATAGAAGTGTTTTCAGTTGGTCAATTATGAAAAACAAGATAAGATTTGGAAAATATTTTGAAGGTATTTTAGTCAAAGATTAAAATTAATGTTTGCTCTCTTTTCCCAATTCATCTCCCTTTAATATCAGTTTAATATAAACGGAATTATATTGAATCAAGTTATGCATGATAGAACAGTCACGCAAAAAACACTTCAGATCCTATATTTATTTATTTTTATTTTTACATTTTTAAAATGTCTAAAACGTTACACAAAATGCGACTTTTAATTTAACTCCTCCAGAACTGCTTGGGGCGTATTTGATTATCATTATATGTGGAAGGTGACAGTGGTCAAGTGGTTAAAGATACGGACTGACGAATTGGGTGTAGAACCCAGTTCTTTCTAACAAATTTATTTCACTTATTTTGGTACCTCCCGTAAGTATCCGATGTGTTTCTAGAAAAATGTCTGACTAGAAAAGTTTGGAGGAAATCAATGGTAACAATAAAATCTTCGAATTTATTCTGATATAATGATCATGATTTCAATTCTCAATTAAAAGAGTAATTTACGTTTAATTTGAAAAGTAAGTTTACGTTAAATTCGAAGAGTAATTTACGTTAAATTTGAAGAGTAATTTACGTTTAATTCGAAGAGTAAGTTACGTTAAATTTGAAGAGTAGGTTACGTTAGATTTGAAGAGTTATTTTTGTTTAATTTGAAGAGTAATTTACGTTAAATTTAAAGAGTAAGTTACGTTAAATTTGAAGAGTGATTCATGTTAAATTTGAAGAGTAATTTCCGTTTAATTTGAAGAGTAAGTTACGTTTAATTCAAAGAGTAATTCATGTTAAATTCGAAGAGAAATTTACCTTTAATTCGAAGAGTAATTCCCGTTAAATTCGAAGAGTAAGTTACGTTAAATTTGAAGTGTAATTTACGTTAAATTCGAAGAGTAATTTACTTTTAATTCGAAGAGTAATTTACGTTAAATTTGAAGCGTAATTTACGTTTAATTTGAAGACTAAGTTACATTAAATTTGAAGAGTGATTTACGTTAAGTTTGAAGAGTAATTTACGTTTAATTCGAAGAGTAAGTTACGTTAAATTTGGAGAGTAATTTACGTTTAATTTGAAGAGTAAGTTACGTTTAATTCAGAGTAATTTACGTTTAATTCGAAGACTAAGTTACGTTAAATTTGAAGAGTAATTTACGCTTAATTCGAAGACTAAGTTACGTTAAATTTGAAGAGTAATTTACGTTAAATTTGAAGGGAAATTTACGTTAAATTCGAAGAGTAATCTATGTTAAATTCGAAGAGTAAGTTACGTTTAATTCGAAGACTAAGTTGCGTTAAATTTGAAAAGTAATTTATGTTAAATTTGCGGAGTAATTTACTTTTAATTTGAAGAGTAATTTACGTTATATTTGAAGAGTAATTTACGTTTTATTCGAAGAGTAAGTTACGTTTAACTCGGAGTAATTTACGTTTCATTCGAAGAGTAATTTACGTTTAATTCGAAGAGTAATTTACGTTAAATTCGAGAGAAATTTACGTTAAATTTGAGGAGTAAGTTACGTTATATATATATATATATATATATATATATATATATATATATATATATTGATGTATGTGTGTGAAATAATGCCTGAAACAGAATTATCAATACGATATAAAAAGAATCTCTCGGTAAATAGCTTCTAATAATATTAAATACAAATAACCATAATAACAATAATAATAATAATAATTACACTAACCTAATAATTCATAATATATCAATGTTAAGTTCTAATCAAAAGAAAATGTTATTAATATCAAATATCCTAAACAAATTAGTAACAATTAAATCAGTAAATTTTAAATTAATAAATAATTAAATAAGTTTGTGAACATTTTAATTAAAATATTAACAAATAGTAACATTTACGATTAATAAAATTGTTAAATAGTGAAGGTTTTTTTTACACAGTGATCACCACTTATCAAGGCCCGGAAGCCACTCGGAGATAAGGGTTATTGCAAGTACATTACGTTAGTGTGGAGATTTAATGAAGTGTTTACTTAAGAGGGCGGTTCATTAGGAATTTGTTAACGTTGGACTTGGCCACATCTAAGTTGTAGTCCGGTGGGAAGCAGGCAGACGGAACAGAGTTCCACAGGCGTGCAGTTCTAAGAAAGAAGCTTTGTTCATGGAATCCACGTTTTGATTTAGGCACAGATAAAGAGTGGGGGAAATTTTTCAAAGTGGATTAAGCTAGACGGGTGTTTTTCGTGAAAGATTGGCGAGGGGAGACCAGAGATTGGAGTTCAGGCGAGCACCTGCCATGGAAATAACGATAAAACAAAGATAGGCTCGCAACGTCTCTTCTGTGGGAGAGAGGTTGCAGGGTAGAGAAAAGGGCATCCCCCACTAAGCCACCAAGTCTATTTTGTACTCTGTCAAGGCAGGATAGGCTGTTTTTAGCAGCTCATGCCCAGATATGGCAGAAGAATTCCATCATTGGACGTACTTGGCTTTTATATAGATAGAGAATTGCATCAGTAGTGAGATATCTTCTGGAGCGGTAGAAGGATCCCACCATCTTTCCAGCGACCTTGGCAACAGACTTGATGTACGTGTTCAATTTCAGATCAGGAGTAAAGGTCAACCCCAGAAGCTTGTCAAAACACGGTGGCTCGCCTAGACGAGAGCCATCCATCACAATTGATGCCAGATGGGGATCAGAGCGTTGATGATGTAAGGATAGGAGTAGGTTTTGAATGCATTAAAGGTAACCAGCCACGTCTTCCCCCACTGAACCACGCGCTCGAGATCAGAGGAGAGAGAATCAGAGAGAACTTTGTCATTTACAGCCTTTGGTGTGTTGCCGTAGATGGTCGTGTCATCAGCATAGATGTCAACGAATGATTTAAGTATGTGTTTAGGGAGGTCATTGATGTAGATCAGGAAGAAAGTTGGGCCCAGGATTGACCCCTGAGGGACTCCAGCATTTATATTGCAGGCCTTCGATTTTTGTCCATCTACCACTACTCTTATGAGAAATGATTTAATGATTGAGAAAACATTTCCAGTTATACCGTAGCTGGAAATCTTGTGAAGTAGACCCTTATGCCATACCTTATCGAAGGCCTTTGATATGTCAAGAGCAATTGCCCGAGAAAGAAAGACTTTGTCAAGAGATTCACTAATCCTGTGGGATATAACCGTCAGCACATCTGCGGTAGATCTTGCAGAGCGGAAACCATATTGTGTGTCACTAAGAAGGTTGTTCCTGCTAAGGTGGTTGACTATTTCTCTATTTAATATGGATTCCAGCAACTTACTCATAACACACATGAGACTTATTTTTCTGTACTGAGAGGGAGATGACTTATCACCTTAATTCTTAAATACAGGGCAAACTGATGAGGTCTTCCAGGGAGTCGTAAAGCACTTCTCCTGAAGGCAGCGCTTAAATAGTTTCGTAAGTATGGGAGCGAGTTCTGGTTGAAGCTTTTTTAACACTATAATTGGGATGCCATCAGGGCCAGTTGCTTTACTGGAATCAAGGTTCTTGATTAGCTTGGCGACCTCATGCACGGATATTTGTATGTTTTGGATTTAAGAAATGTATTAATAGTAATGTTGACGATTACTAAAATTGGAAAATAGTATTTTTTTAATTAGTAAGTAGTGAAATTGACGTTTAATAAATTTGATCAGTATTGATTTTGATGATTTATAAAATCAGTAATTCGTAAAATTCATAGTTGATAAAATGAGTAATAAATTGATTATTTATAAAATTGGTAAGTAGTAAAATTGATCATGAATACAATGGTTAAGTAATAAAAATGATGATTTATAATATAAGAAAATATATCAAAGTATATAAGAAAATATATTATAAAAAAGTATATTGGATATTTATATAATCACTGCTAGTTTTAAATTGATGTTTTATACGATTGGTAAATAGTACATTTGATAGTTGATAATATTGCTAATTCGTAAAATTGATGACCATTAGACATAATAAATAGTAAAATTGATAAATAATAAATTGGTTTATATTAAAATGATAATAATACTGAAATTGATATCTAATTAGTAAGATTTATAATTTATATAATTGGTATGTAGTGAAATTGATAATTACTAAAACTTAGTAATATTGATGGTTAGTAAAAGTTGTATACCTTTATATTAGTGATTTCTAAATTTGCAAGTCGTAAAATTAATGATTTATAAAATTCGTCAACAGTAAAATTGTTGATGAATAAAATTGTTAATACGTTTTGATAAATATTTAAATTGGTAAATACCTGTGATTTAGCTTCATCATCAAAGTTCTGTTGTACAAACATCCGTCCAACTGCATTTCCAAGTTGGTCATTCGTGAAGTGCGTACAAGTTCGCCAACGAGGACGGGCTGATGTAGTGCCAGTGATTGCCTAAAACAGTCGATATAATACATTAAATGATATATTTACAAAATGAAAAGATTAGTACTATACACATTTTTTTAGAAACAACATTACAGTAATATTTCAAAATGGCCGTGAACATGTGTACATATATTACATAGTTGGTTCGAGATGAATGATTATTATTATGATCGTTATCGATGTTGTAAAATAGAAGTCTTTGGATACGTGCAATTAATAACGCAGTGAGACAACTTGGTGATACACGTAGTAAGTTAATTAACTAGTTAGTGTTTAGAACTTGGAGTAGACAAACAGAGAGTCGAGCCGACCACTTGTAATAGCTTGAAGCACCCGGAAAGCGAGGGGTCTGACGCATATCAAATGTAAGAAACGTAGGACCAGCGTTGCAGCTTTCAAAGGGGAAGCATCCTGTATAAAGTTGCTGAAAACACAAACCCAGATTTGTTGATTCATTGGGATGAATCTTCTTTGCAGTTTTCATTCAAACAAGACCAAATATGGACCAGGTATGTTTCCTCATTGGCCGATGTAACCCTTCTCCCTCCCAAAAGAGAACTGTTATGTGTCCCTTTTTTGTTATATTATATATCCTGTTAATACTCTCATCACGAGACGATCCAATATATCGATACTAGGCGATAACAATATATGCATAAATATACAGAACCCCTCTTCATGACATATTCGTTTTGAACGCCGTGATTAGTTTTATTCAAACAGAAATCACACGTAATATTGGTTAACACTGACCAAAGGATAAAAAATAGAAAAAGAATCTATTTAAAAAAAGTTACTGTTTTTTTTTTTTTAAGAAGACTTATTTTAATCTATTGTGATAAAAAAAGAAGAAAAAATAAAGACTGACGATTAAGGAGGGAAAAAGCAAAAAATGTATGCTAAACTAGTTAGGAAGAAAAAGAAAGAGAAGAGAAATATAAATATATATATATATATATTTCCATCCACATACAGTACTGTTTCGCAGCTCATCAGTGCGGCTAGATAGGCAACTACCTCAAGTCAGGATTGAAAACCGACCGTCTGTACAACAGTCAAGGCTCCTAACTACTACGCTATTGGCGGCTGCTGCGTGAGTCATGAGTTTAACGATGTCTTGACATCGCCCGAGCTATCCCTGTTCGATTTTTTACGCAAAGAGCATCGCTTATACGCTAATGGTAATTCGTGTATCACTTCTCAATATGCTCAACTCAAGATGAGGAGCATGTGGATTTTATTAAATATGTACGACAAAAATGATGTACGATGATTGTACGACTAAATACCACTGCTGCTTATTAAAGCAACATTGACGAAGGCGATCGACTGGGTCCGTCAGCGTAAATTCACGGCTACCGAGAGAGTAGGAGGCCAGTGAACATGACAGTGTGATATCATTGTCAAATCGACATGTAGGTAAAGGGTACCAAAAGTTTTACTGTATTCAACCATATGGTCACGCTAATGGGCATAAAAAATATGGCTGTTGCAATTTTATGAAGGTAGTTCAAACGTCTATATATTTTCTTCTTCTAAAGAGAAAGAACAATTCTCCATTTGGATAATTAATTTAATTTCACATTGGGATAATTTTAATTTAACTAAATATAGTAAGGGAACTATTTTTTGAACTTTTATTTCTATCGGAGAAAGTCCAATATGTCATTATTTTTTTAATTGCAAAACAAACAATTTTTTTATAAGAATATTTTTCAGTCCGTTCTTTTAATAATAAATAAAACTTTTCATTAAGTATTTCCAAATATTTTAAAGTTAGAAGCATTTTTCGCGACAGTTTTTTGTTTTTGTTGTTGTTTTTGTTACGCCCGGTGCTAAAGTAAACTAATTCTTCGATCGTTTTAGTTAAAACGATCGATGAATGAGATTATTTTAGCACCAAGCGTAATTTATTTCTTTGAAATGTATTTAAAACTTAGAGTTTTTGTTTGTTTTATAACATTTTAACTGTAAATAATTTACATGACTGAAACGGGAAATGAAATAGGAAATTTTCTATTTTCTCCCGAGACATACAAACAATACAAATTAATTAAAATTTCATTAACTAATCAGTTTTAATTAAAGTTTTGATATGAACTAAAAATAAAGAGAATATTAAATTTAGTTAACATATTTTCTTGCGTTTTATTTTATATATAAATGGTGTTTGCACCGTGCTGAAATAATATTATTTAGAAAGGCATTTTTAACGTGGGGTGGGGCTTTCTAAGTATTCTGCACTTTCACTTAACAATTTAATGGGAAAAGAGGGGTTTGTTTTACTGTACACACAGATTCTAAAAAGTTGTTAAAAACAAATATATAACAAATGAAAATTATCAAAGGCAAGATAAATTATTTTCTACCTAACTGGATAAGTTTTTAATGATTTTAGTTAATGTAAAATGTTTAATCGGTTCGAAAATCATAGCGTTTATCGATATATTTGAAAAAGACAAATGGCGGCGAGCTCGCTGTTGAATACGGTAAGTTTGGGAAAATATGTTCCAACAAAAAACTATAGAAAACATAGCAAGAAACTCACTCAATATATGTTAACGTGACATAGGCTGACATATATTGAGTGTGCTTCTTACATTATTTTGTATATTTTTTAGTTTGAACTCATTTTCCCAAAATTAACGTATTCAACAGAGAGCTCGCCGCTATTTGTCTTTTTCAAACATATCGATAAATACTATGATTTTCGAACTGAATAAATATTTTACATTAAATAAAAAACTAAAAACTTATTCTCTAGAAGTGTAAGCCATTTTTAGTTTCAGAACAGTTTCAGATGGTTCGCTGTTACACACAAGTCCTGGGAGGTGACTTGTTTGTAGTAGACAGTTCAACAGAACAAAATATTCTTACCGTGTCGAAACCCGGGAAAAGAACATGTGAAATTGCTCCAGAAAAGGTTTAATATTTATGAAGCAATTCTGGTTTCTGATTGGTTGGTAGCAGAACGTGAATTAATTTGATTCGTCAGTTCTTAGCAGCATCGTTTATAAATAGAACCGTCCGACTGTTTGGGATCATACCCCATCACAATGGAGTTGTGATGGGATGTGTCTCCTAGCGGCCTCGGCTGCATGGAGACAGGGTAGTACAAGTCAAGGATTCGTCACTTGACACTCAGCCCAACAGGTGAGGGGCCGGGAACCGGCCCAGCACCTGTTGGACTGAGGTACACCGCCCGGGTAATACCTAGGAGGTCCACCCTCCCAGGCCTTGCCACCGGGCTTTCCGGTGGGGCAAGTTTATTGCTTGCTGCCTGAGGCGCCCCGACCAGGGAATGCCGACGGGGTTACTCAGGCAATTTTTTAAATTGCAGGAGTGCCCCTCCTTTAGGGGAGCCTGCGGGTATCCCACTTTCCAGGCCTTGTGCCAAATATTGCCGATGTTGGCGGCAATTAAATATATACCCCATCACAATGGAGTTGTGATGGGATGTGTCTCCTAGCGGCCTCGGCTGCATGGAGACAGGGTAGTACAAGTCAAGGATTCGTCACTTGACACTCAACCCAACAGGTGAGGGGCCGGGAACCGGCCCAGCACCTGTTGGACTGAGGTACACCGCCTGGGTAATACCTAGGAGGCCCACCCTCCCAGGCCTTGCCACCGGGCTTTCCGGTGGGGCAAGTTTATTGCTTGCTGCCTGAGGCGCCCCGACCGGGGAATGCCGACGGGGTTACTCAGGCAATTTTTAAAATTGCAGGAGTGCCTCTTCTTTAGGGGAGCCTGCGGGTATCCCACTTTCCAGGCCTTGTGCCACTTAATGCTGATGTGAGCAGCATTTAAATATCTACCCCATTACAAGTCCAAAATATTGCAACATATTCAAAGGTAGAAAAGTAACTTATCTTGCTTTTAATAACATTTATTTGTTATATATAGGTTTTTCGTCAATGTGCGCTGCTTGTTCAGCCTGCAAAGGGTGTTTATTCCGAAAGCCGTTTTTAACATGGAGAGGTCGAAAATAAGAAAATGTATTTCGGAATTACCACCCCAAACTTCTCCATGTTACGAACGGCTTTCAGAATAAACACTGTTCGCAGGTCGGACAAGCAGTGCACATTGACAAAAAAAAAGCAAAGAAAATCATTTTTTTTAATTTTCTCAAACATTTTATTTTATCGGCTACTGCTAGTTTTTTTTTTTTTTTAATCATACTGGAGTAAAAAGGTTCAAACTAAATCTTATAGAAGGTCAAGTAATTTTTTAAACTTTTTTTAATACAAACTTTATTCGAAAACTTTGAAACGAAAATGTATAACAAAATTTGAAATATATCGCAACACATAAATAGTTTATTAACTTTCTGGCTTCAGATAATTTTTTTTTAAGTTTATTTTTTGCAAATATTTTTAGGTATAAAGCTAATAAGGTATGTCCCAAAAATAACCTCGACCGAAACTTGAGTAAATGCGTTTTATTGTTTATTTTAACAATACAAGATTTTTTTTTTGTGGTGACGAATTGAGTAAATAACCCGTGACGAAGTTGTTTTGACTAATTAAATCTTAATTTTTTTAATATAGATCCACAGAATATTGTGATAAGTGCTTCAGTGTGAACAGGTATGGTATAATAAATTATGGAGTTTATCTATTTTATTTTTACTTTCATCATATTTAGCTTTGGTTTTGATACCCCCAAATTTACAACCCTTCCTTTTCATAAGCTATCATACTTTCATAAATCAGAGTCCATTTTCTGTAGGCTGTTTTTGAACCCAGTCAACGACGGGTACTTTTGCTACTATATATATATATATATATATATATATATATATATATATATATATATGTGTGTGTGTGTGTGTGTGTGTGTGTGTGTGTGTGTGTGTGTGTGTGTGTGCGCGTGTGTGTGTGTGTGTGTGTGTGTGTAGCCGCACTGATGGGTTGTGATACAACGAAACAGTACTGCATGTGGATGACTAATAAGCCCCCCCTCCTTGGGTTGAGCACTTTGTAAATATATTTTCAACCGACGCGTATTTAAGCGATTAAGCGAAGCCCACTGTTTGTTTGTAAACAAACTGACATTTTGAGCACTTTGCGACGGGCAAATGCTAATTTAATAGGCATCAGACGAGAAATATTTATGGGCAATGATTCTTGATCCGATGGTTAGAGTTGCCGACTGTCAACACGATGGTTGTAGGTTCGATCCATGGTTGGGAAAAAGTGTATGTCTAGCCGCACTGATGAGTTGTGATACAATGAAACAGTACAGTATGTGGTTGGCTATATATATATATATATATATATATATATATATATATATATATATATATATATATATATATATATATATATATATATAACATAAAATACAGTATATTAACAGAACCTCCCCCGTACTCACTCTCCTATACAATCTACTGTCACAGTAAAATTATGACCCACTTTAATCATTTTAGATTATATCCATCTGTTTATCTATGTTTTAATAATCTCAGTCCCTTCATGTTTATCCTTTTTTATCCCTCCTTTTTTAGAGAGCTCGCAATTTTTTATGATCGTTTTATTGTTTTTTTTTCTTTTGAAGAGCTCCATTTTTCTTTTTCAATTTCTTTTATTTTTTCCCATTTTCTTTGTAGCGTCAAGGAGTTCTGGATCGCCTGAGGACGTCTCATTGACTGAAATATTGCACGTCAGTCATTTGTTTTGGGGTTCGTTTTTTTTGGGGGGGGGTGAAGTACTAGTTATGTTTTTGTATAATCAATGTGTTGTTCCCTCAACAATCGCCAAGGTGAGAGACATAATATGAAGGACAAGAAAGCCACAATACGAATGTTGTATAATAACAAAATCGCGTTGGTAAACAAAAAACTGTATCCACTGTTGCAATACTTCTAAACGGGCGAAGTAAAATGCAAAATAAACGGAATCGAAAGGTGTTATGAGGGGCGTTATTTTTTTATTTTGCTCAAATGGATCAGAGAGGATTGCAAATTACATTGTTATGGTGACTGAACTTATGCATTCACAACCTAAAAGTCTTATCTCTGAGTTGCAGATATTTAGGTGTGAAAGTCTGGGCAAGAAATCTCTGTCATGGAGGTGTGTCAGAATTCATTAAATTCCTGGTAAATGCGCATGGAGAATCGTGGTGACTATGTAGAAAAATAAATTCTGGTTTCTCGTTTTAATGGTACCAGTCCCGCTTTCATAGCTGTTCAAGTATTTTAGTTAAAAAATAGTAGACTTTACGTTTGTAACGACCCTCGTATATTTGCAGCAATAATATAATAGAGGGAATTAATGAAAATATAAGCTATACGGGATCAAATTAGGATTTGGATCTAAGTTTGAAAGCCAAGCTGACTTATTTTAATATAATAGATACATACTTTAAACAAAGATGGAATAGTATATAATATATATGTGTGTGTGTGTGTGTGTGTGTGTGTGTGAGAGAGAGAGAGAGAGAGAGAGAGTGTGTGTGTGTGCGTGTGTGCGTGTGCGTGTGTGTGCAATACAAATGAAGAAAAAAGAAATAAAAAACGAGAGGGAAAACGCAAATCAAAATGTAAATATTGTTGTGGTTTTGTGGGAATCTAGTTTTCGATGATCAGGGATGACATGTGAATTCTTACATATATATATATATATATATATATATATATATATATATATATATATATATATATATATATATATAAAACTAAAGAAAAATGGTGGAGAGTTATATGTTTTAATTTCGATTCTGGCTGATGGCTCCCAAATCACATGTAAATTTTATTTTTTATTATACTTTCTACATATTGGGTTCAATATGATAATCGACAGAGAATTGTCTCCAGAATAATAAATACGTAAACTGCATAGATTAAAATACCATATTTAAGCGTAATTTACAACCTATTAATATTAGATATTAATATATATATATATATGCATATATATATATATATATATATATATATATATATATATATATATATATCTTCCTGAGCAAACTTTCAGTGTTTGATGTGGAAAATTGTTATCAGGCACACAAGGAAACATGTATGTTTTCTTGTAATAGTAGTATATGCAATCAGTCATACTTATGCTAAATCGCTTTTATTACTTTCTTCGATAAGACAAATGTACGTATGGCACAAATAGAATCATATCTAAAGGTTTTATTTGGTTAACAATTTCATTACAGATAAAAAATATGTTTACTCATCACAATGTGGCAGCTGAAGACTGAAATGTCTAAAAATGGACCAAGATTTAATCACGATCCAGACATGTGGTAATAGATGTTCAACCGAAACGAATGTGTGTGTGTATATATATATATATATATATATATATATATATATATATATATATATATATATATAATGATCTGTAAAATAGAAATTTTAGTTAGAATTAACAAAAATTCATAAAAAATATTGAAAAATCGATTTCTTCCTTGTTTTACTCTTGGCCCATTTTTTTTTCTTTGCTCATGAGTGTATATATATATATATATATATATATATATATATATATATATATATATATATATATATATATATATATATATTATTACATTTTTACCCCAAACAATGCACATTGCCACTTTGGTGCAGGGCGCTACTATCAGGGGCAGCAACTGCTGGGGCATTATGTTGGGATTTGGGCAGCAAGATGTCGGGTCACGTTACACTTTAACTTCTGCATATCAGTATAGTTAGGGAAGCAGGGACCTGGAATGGAATTCCAGAGTCTAGCGGTTCTGGGGAAGAAACTACTGGAGTAGAAAGATCTTTTACATCTAGGGATGTCTACTGTGTGGGAGTGGGATTTAGCTACCTGTCGGGTTTGTCGAGGGTGTCTACGTCGTGGGGGGCACAAGTGTATGCAGTTCGTCAGAGCATTCACCATTAAAATACTTGTAGAACAAGCAGAGGGATGCAATGTTTCGTCGATGGGACAGAGGCTGAAGCTTAGATGCCAGTTCAGGGCCTATCAGGTTGGCGACTCTCTTTTGAACCTTGTCTAGGAGCGAGAGACTAGCAACAGATGCACCAGCCCAAATGTGACAACAATACTCCATACATGGGCGAATGGTGGCCTTATAGAGGTACAGGATATATATATATGTTTTAATATAAATATAAAACAAATGGTGCCATTATTTATGTAACAATCATTGATTTACGCACCAAGAACTTAACATCAAGAATCAATCAGTGTACGACCTGTTCTGAGACGAAACATTTTTAATGGTATATATTCATAAACACCGGAATCAGTAATCCAATACAAAAATTAAATATAAGACGCGCGCCAAATTAAGGAATTAAAGATTCAAGAATATCATACAATAAATTAAGTTATATGATATTATCTTAGAGAAATATATATATATATATATATATATTCTCAAAGCTAATGCTTTACAAGTTAAAAACCCTGGATTATAGCGTTTATCAGCTGCAGAACAAGGATCAGGAATCTCCTACAAAAGTCAACGGAAATGTCTAACCCCGTCGGTGTAAATAGTTCTTCATCGGAACGGTCTGTTAATTTCATCTTCTGCCAGATAAGTGTAGGTTTTTTTACACTAAAAAGTTATATATTCACCCCATGGTTATTATATAACCTACTTTTATAACAAAAACTTACAGGATCAAATAAAATGAAGGTGATTACTAAACATCAAAATAAAATAATTAAATAAACAGATGCAAGCATATAATTCAACACAAAATTCGCAGACATTAAGAAAAGCATCTTTTTAGTTAAGTATCCATAATAAAAATTGTGAACGGTCTCAGGTATGTGCATGGGAAGATAATATTTTATAAATGTTGGAAAGGTATAATCTTACTTTGTTGGAAGTGACCATTTGATAAAAGAACGAAAAAAGTCACCATTTTCAAACGGTTTCTGATATAAAATTTAAAATGTGAAAGTAAACAAGCCATTCGAACTTATTATATTGTTATTCACGTGAGTAAAGATTTGAACATCCCTAGATTAAATGTAAGTTTATTTTTGTTGCTGTTTATTAATGTTGAACATTCCACGAAAATAAATTCTTTAAATGTTTTAAATAGATTTGTGTTCTGCTTCGTAATTTAAGCGAAATTTTAAAATTGAAATATTTAATTTCAAGTGGGCCTATATGATTGTCATGTCAATGTACTGAACATATCCAAAATCTTTAAATAATGATAAGGACAATTGAGTTCTGCAAGAAACAAAACGAAACCGAAAATTTTAATCGTGATAAAAGAGGGTTTAATATTTTCTCAAAACTTTGACCAATTGATCAACTGTTTTTTTTTTAAGAATTAATTTCATAATTTATCGTTTTCCATAAGTTTTTGATATTTTCTTTACTACATGGCAATTCTGTTCATAGCATTAGTTTCACTTACAATCCAATATTTTAATTTTGGAATTTCGCTACAATAACGAAAAAGAACAAGATTTGTTGTAATCTAGGGGACGTAACTCGATGTTTTCTTTTTAATGTGGATTGCTTCCCTTGTTTCTCAGAAAACTGATTTATACAATTTTTAGCTTTTTCAACCTTTCAGCTGATTAATCAAGTGGCCAAGAACAACACCCGCAAAAGTGATAACGGTTTTGATAATTTCGAATCGTCCCTAAGTCTCATATCCAAAAAATGCGAGCGTGAGAAGTAATAAAGTTAAGTTTAAACATGGAAAAATAAAAGACAAGTTGTTAAAACTGGAAAAGAGAAGGACAAGATATTCTAGTAAAAAATATAATAAATTTATAACTTAAAATATTGCAGCATTAAAGATTGGTTATATAATGTTATGAATTGAATTTTAAAAAATGCTTAATGCTGCGATATTTTAAGTTATACATTTATTATATTTTTTAATAGAATATCTTGTCCTTTCTTTTCGAGTTTTAACAACTAGTCTTTTACTTTTCCATATTTAAGCTTACTCATATTACTTTTCATGCTCGCATTTTTCTATCGTAATCCATGATTTTCCATGCTTCCAATAAACTCACTTGTTCCTTATTTAATTTCAGTCATATTTTTTTGCCCCCATAAAAATACATATGTAATAGCAATGTACGACACTCTCTGCTTTCAATATAATATTTCCTAATTATCTCCCTTTTATGCTGAGAAGGTGATCTATAAACTGCATATAATTGTTTGAACTTTGGCCAAGAAATGAGTGAGCTGTGAAGATGTAAAGCAGTTCTAAATGACTAAAATCGCCACTTAATATATTCAAACACTACCGTGTTTGAATGATATACATAAAACAATAATAAAAAAATATTTGGTTTCTCTAATACAGTTTTCGTTTTTTATTTTCGAACCTTAGGAGTTTTTTTTTACACAGTTGTCACCACTTATCAAGGCCCGGAAGCTACTCAGGGATAAGGGTCATTGCAAATACATTACGTTAGTGTGGAGATTTGATGAAGTGTTTACTTAAAGGGGCGGTTCATTAGGAATTTGTTAACGTTGGACTTGAACACATCCAAGCTGTAGTCAGGTGGGAAGCAGGCAGACAGAACAGAACGATATTTACCATTGAATATAATTTTTCTACATTAGTAATATTGCTATTTACGATTGCTTCATATATTACAATATTTATTTATTTATTCCGCTCGGATGGATCAGAGATTACAAATTGCATTGTTATGATGACTGAACTTATGTGTCGACGACCTGAAAGTTTCATTTCTCTGTTGCAGATATTGGCGGCGTGAGACTCCAAGAGACTCCCTGTTATGGACGTGCATCAGAAGCAGAGATGAGTTATTGAATTTCTGGCAAAAGTGCATTGAAAATGGTGGTGACTATGTAGGAAAATAAATTCTGGGGCATAAAGAGTTGCTCGTTTTAATAGTACCACTCTCGTCTTCGAAGCGCTTAAATATTTGGAGTTCAAAAATAGTAGGTTTTACTTTGTAACGACATTCGTATTTATTCACCAACTAACGGGATTCCGTAAGACCTCCACACTCGCTGGGTTCATTTACCTACTTAATTTACTTTTTGAAACTTGCTTTTTATTCGGCTTTTCTCGGCTGCTTAATTAAACAGTTGGAAGATACCAAATTGCTTAGCTAATCAGAATGTTCCGAAAACAAACATCAACATTACTATTAACCATGTAGACAAAATGTAGAAAGAAAGAAAAAACAGCGGAATAAAAAGCTATCTGATCGAATTTATGAGGAGAAGAAACTTCCGACTTTTTATTATTGCAAACAGCGACATTTTATCTTGTCAACAAACATTTTCCTCACCTTTGACCCCTTCTCCTTCCTTTTCTTCTTTATCTGCGTTAAGTACAAATGACAATCTGCCAACTGAACCCGAACCCTAAATTAATCATAGCTCTAAACTAATCATAGCCATAAACCAACTCTAACCTAAACTACCACTAACCTAAACCAACCATAACTTAAACTTATTTTTTACTTTCAAAAGCTGTACCATGATTCAAACAATACAAAACCAAAATCGAACTGTAAAAGAAAACAAAGGCCGCTGCAAATAGGGTTGGATCCCTCTAACCTGCTAGAAAATTATCTACACAATAAAGTGCCCTATATATCTCCACAGCCATAATTCAAACATACATAAAGTATTGTTGCCACATTTGAGATGATGGGCCTACCAAGAGTTACTCGCTCTTGGACAGGGTCCATATAAGAGTCTAAAATCTAATTTGTTCCTCAATGTTAGCCAAGCTCTAACCTCTGTCCCATCGCCGCAATCTTGTATCCTTGTGGCTGTTTTACAAGTACTTTAATGGAATGTGTTCTGATAAACTTGCACCCACTCCGACAAACCCGAGAACCAGCAAAAGTCCACCCTTTCACTGTATCCATATACGTCGGAAAACCTACTCTTATAGTTTATCTTTTGCCTCTAACTGCTAGAATTTGGAATGTTTTCCTGTTTCTCTTTTGCAGAAGTTTAAATGCAATGTTAACCGAAATCTCGCTGCTCAACTCCCCACAGTCCTCTGTTAAACATGACCCCAAATAGTATCCCCTCGCGTCCAAAGTGTTTGGGGTGAAAAAAAGGTTTTAAAAAATTGGTCGTTACCAATTGTAAAGATTATTGTTGCATTGTTTTTGTTTTAAAAAAACACACACAATTCATCGAAAAAATGTATTCAAATTAAACTTCAATTAATTTAGTTCATTGAATTTTGTCGTCAAAAGAAAATAAATACCTTGTTATAAACGTATACACAGTGAGTGTTTTTTTTCTTTATTAATTGTCGATGTTGTAAAGCGGCTTTGTTTCGATTTAAACATCAGTTCCTTTTGATTCGCCTTTTTCCCGTCTGTTTGTGTAATTGCTGTTTACTGAGTCTAAATCTATTCCATCTAACACTTATCATTGACAAGGTTTTGACATTAAAGTATAATTTTTAACTCTTTACATTAAGTGGTCCATACCTTGTCTGACGCGATTTCCATTTATAAAAAACGGTTGCAAGGTGCCCCCAAAAAGTTGATTTTGTTTTGTTCAAAACCTTAACCAACGCCATTACTTTTGTTGAAAATATTTCGTTTGAAATAATACATTAATAGAAAGTTTAACTGTTTCTTTCTCCTTCCGTGAAACTAATTATCATTGTTATTTATATATTAATATAACAACATATATATTTCAAATAAATAAAACGAATTTTGCTTCTCTATATAATGCACACGTGTAAGAATCCGTATCATTTTAGAATAATAATTATTATATTTCGTCGCCCGACCTAAAAAAAAAAGTGTGTATGTTATTTTCGCTTTAATAAATAAAATGAGCTTTGAAATTGTTTTATTGAATTTATTGCGACAATCAAAATCGTTTTAAAATAATAGTCTATTCTTTCTCATCGTTAAATTAATTTTCATCTAAATATCATTTAACTTAATGAATATTCGGCGATCCAGTTTTAAGAAATGGGGTAGTGAGTGATAACGTAAGTAGGAGGGATGTTTAAAAAGTATTGTTGTAACAGAACGCGTATAGGCGTGTATGAAAATATCAGTAGCAACCGAAGGATAGCTGGCTAGACAAATTTTGCAGAAGTAGCCGTTAAAGCACGTATGCAAATGAACAAGTGCACGCGAGCTTGCAACAGAAGAAAAGGGAAGAAAAAATACACTACTTGCTCGAGAGGAGAAATAAAGTGCACGTTGAGGAAGATGGGCGTGTACATATGAGAGCAAAAACGTGTTGTAAAGCGTCAGTGCGAGGTGGCAAAGAGACAGAGACTTTTTAAAAGCACACATGTGTGCGAAAAGACTTTTGAAATATAATGAAATGCGTTGTTTTGGAAGAACCACGAATAAATGCATTTCATTTGCACTTAAAAGTAAGTGTGGAGTCGGATTTTTGTTACTATTTACTTATTATTTACTTGTTTATTCCTGCGATATTACATTATAATGCGTATTAGTTTTATTCCGCCTTACTCTTGGAACGATTGTCGTATATTACTCCAGCTTCATAAACTAATGAAATGTTACTAAAACAGAACAGCGACAGTAAATATCAAATTTCTAAAAAAAAAATGATTCCGGAGACGAAAATATAAATTTTCAGCTGAGAATAAATGACGAGGAGTAGTGTTGTGTAGAATCTTCTGGAATCATTTACTTGTACACTGTACAATCACGAGAAGCAAAGACAACGAAGAGAAAGGCGATCTTATAGCCATATCCTGGCTCTTTCCTGCATATAGTACAAGCGAGTTACAAAACATATAACTACACATTCCAAGTTATAGTGATAAATATTTTAATATATGTATATTGGGTGGTTGAAATATGATGATTAATCGATAATAATAATTCCAAAAAGAGGAAAAGGAAAAAATTGTTAGGGGGTGCTTATTGTTCCGGTGTACCTACATATTTTTTTTTAATATTTTCTTTACTAAAGTTGTGCGTGATTAAAACTAAAACTTGATTAAAAAATAAATAACTGTACGTTTTTCGCTTCCGAAATTATTTATTTACGATCACTTTATTTGGCGGACGTTTAGGAAATTGCCCCGCATCTCTAAGTTTCACAATTTACACTTTTCTGTATTTTCACATTAATCTCATCGATTACAAACTTTGCTTTCAGATCAAAAATAAAAATAATTTTTTTATGACTTTATCAATCATAACGTTCTACTAAATTGAACATCTACTTTGTGATCCTCTCTCACGTGACTGGTTTATATTCCCGTTCGAAAAGGCGGTTAGGATAAATATTTAATTTTTTCCAACTCGATGACGACTGTTATTGGTTTTCGTGTATGCTGAAAATGGATATCACAGTAATGTCTTATTTCGTGGTCGAAAAAAAATTCCAAAAATATTCAGTTCAAACAAAAATAAATAATGCAAAGTTTAATTGTATATTAAAAAACACGTTTTTAGGTTATGAGTAAAAAATATCCGACAATTCAACGGGTCTAATTTTTAGCTGTTGATATAAATAATATTTCTGTTTGGTTTAAATTAACTTGGTTTAAATACAAAGTTATTTTTAATAATTATTGTCATACCGTTTTCAGACGCTAAAATAGAACATTTCCAATGTGATATTTATATTAAGGACAGACAAGTATTTTTTTTTTAATTCACGACAAATAAAGGTAACAATTTATTTAAAAAAAAAACAAATAATTTAATCAAGAGAAACCAAACATGTTTACATGGGATATTTCTCCCACTCAAATAAGACAGAAGATAAGGGGAGGTTCTGTCATGATTTTGTCATTGCATATGACTTCACTGAGATTGGTCGCGAGCCCACCTGTGTACCCGATACTACAGGTCAGTATGCAAGTCTTCTAAACCTTTTTCTCTCAACTTACCCTGAGCAATGTTCATGTTCCGTTCTTTCTCCTCTAGGAGCCTCCGACCACTTCGTCGTATCAGTTAAGATAAAAATGAAATGTAATAAGTCCCCAGACATACCCCCCACCGTACTGTATACCGATACTCCATGGCTGACTGGGATCGCTTCTGTACATTCATATCTGACCTACCTCTGCATTCCATGTTTAAAAAGGATGTGTCCTCTATAGTATCAGACCTGACCGAATGATTAATTGTAGGAATATACCGATTTTTGCCATCTAAAAAATTCCAACAAAAACCTAACAGCCAGCCATGGTTCTCCCCTGAATGTGCTGCTGCCATCGCGCACATAACACACTTTTTTCCTTAGCTACCAAAGTAATAGATTCACTGAGAGTAAAGCTGCTTTCAGGAACGCCAGCAACCACTGTAAAAGAGTAATAAAAAATGCAAGACAGCTATATGCTCAGTCTGTTAAATCTAAAGTAGTTGATCAGCGGCTTGGTTCCCACCAGTTTTGGCAAATAACAAATAGGATCCTGAACAGAAGTGTGCGTTCTATACCAACCATTATTAATAGACCAGAGGTCATCCCGTCAGCATCAGACAAGGCCAAACTATTTGCCAAGAACTTTGCAGCTAATTCTACCCTATACGACGAAGGCCATCAACTCCCCATATTTCCTCCTATAACACAGAACACGCTAGGTAACATACAAATATCTGTGCATGAGGTCGCCAAGCTAATCAAGATCCTTGATTCCAATAAAGCTACTGGCCCTGACGGCATCCCAATTATAGTGTTAAAAAAGCTTCAACCAGAACTTGATCCCATACTTACGAAACTGTTTAAGCGTTGCCTTAAAGAGAAGTGCTTTCCGACTCCCTGGAAAACCTCATCAGTATGCCCTATATTTAAGAATTAAGGTGATAAGTCATCTCACTCTCAGTACAGACTAATAAGTCTCCTGTGTGTTATGAGTAAGTTGCTGGAATCCATATTAAATAGAGAAATAGTCAACCACCTCAGCAGAAATAACCTTCTTAGTGACACGCAATATGATTTCCATTCTGCAAGATCTACCGCAGATGTGCTAACAGTTATATCTCATAGAATTAGCGAATCTCTTGACAAAGGCTTCCTTTCCAGGGCAATTGCTCTTGACATATCAAAGACCTTCGACAAGGTATGGCATAAAGGCCTACTTCACAAGATTTCCAGCTACGGTATAACTGGAAATGTTTTCTCAATCATTAAATAATTTTTCTCTGAAAGGCTCATAAGAGTAGTGGTCGATGGATAAAATCAGAAGGCTGCAGCATTAATACTGGAGCCACTCAGAGGTCCATCCTGGGCCAAACTCTCTTCCTGATCTACATCAATGATCTCCCTAAACACATACTTAAATCATTCGTTGACATCTATGCTGATGACACGACCCTCTACGGGAACACATCAAAGGCCGTAAATGACAAAGTTCTCTCTGATTCTCTCTCCTCTGATCTCGAGCGCGTGGTACAGTGGGGGAAGAGGTGGCTGGTTACCTTTAATGCATATAAAACCAATCTCCTATCCTTACATCATCAACGCTCTGATCCCCAGCTGGCATCAAATGAAATGGATGGCTCTCGTCTAGGAGAAGCCCCATGTTTTGATAAGCTTCTGGGTTTGACCTTTACTCCTGATCTGAGGTGGAACACGTACATCAGGTCTGTTGCCAAGGTCGCTGGAAATATGGTGGGATCCTTCTACCGCTCCAGAAGATATCTCACTACTGATGCAATTCTCTATCTATATAAAAGCCAAGTACGTCCAAGGATGGAATACTTCTGCCATATCTGGGCAGGAGCTGCTAAAAACAGCCCATCCTGCCTTGACAGAGTACAAAATAGACTTCGTAGTTTAGTGGGGGATGCCCTTTTCTCTTCCCTGCAGCCTCTCTGACACAGAAGAGACGTTGCGAGCCTATCTTTGTTTTATCGTTATTTCCATGACAGGTGCTCGTCTGAGCTCCAATCTCTGGTCCTCCCTCGCCAATCTTTTACGAAAAACACCCGTCTAGCTGAATCCACTGTCAAACATTTTCCCCACTCTTTATCTGTGCCTAAATCAAAACGTAGATTCCATGAACAAAGCTTCTTTCTTAGAACTGCACGCCTGTGGAACTCTGTTCCGTCTGCCTGCTTCCCACCTAACTACAACCTGGATGTTTTCAAGTCCAATGTAAACAAATTCCTAATGAACCGCCCCCTTAAGTAAACACTTCATCAAATCTCCACACTAACGTACTGTACTTGCAATAACCCTTATCCTTGAGTGGCTTCCGGGCCTTAATAAGTGGTGACCATTTTGTAAAAAGAAAAATACGAGATAAAAAAAATATATCGAAATTTTGAATAACGTTTTCCGCATACTCTTCATTCGCATTCACAGCATCTCAAACAAACCTTGTCATTTTTTAACACTGAACATGTGAGTATAGTTATGGCATGTCCACAAGAACATAACTTTTGCTTGCCACAAGATGCTCTGTCTGTGCATAATATAACGCATTATTTTCCGTAAATTATTGCAAAGGCTCTATCTTTGGAATGGCCATTTCAATTTTTTTTACCAAATTCTGAACAAAAAAGATGTTTTTTTTTTCACAATTTCTTATAGTTACATTTCTTTCAAACGAGACAACGTAGTTGAAGTGGATAAAATATATGAAAGGTAGGAGAGGGTTAAAAAAGTTTCCATGGCAACTCCTTTTTTCACTGGTCATGTGACAAAGATGGTCAAAAGTAGGTCTTCAATTAGGTAGAACGTTATAATTAAAAACTGGCCCCCGACGATAAAGTCATAACTGTTTGTTATTTTTATTTTTCAATTTTGTTTTAAATCTGAAATTTAAGTTTTTTATCGATGACATTAATGCCTTTTATTTGTATTTCTCATTGGAATTGTTTTCAAACAAAAAAACAAAACATGTTTTTCTCATTAAAAAAAAGGCATATACGTTTTTTAAATATAAAAAAATTACTTGACCAATTTGCATATTTTAAAAATATATTTGCGATTTATTACGACCTAACCTAGCATAGTTTACCCCCTAAAAAGAAATAAAAATCTACTTTTTGAGCTAATATGTTTGTACGGCCTTTAAAGATAATATAAAAGAAGGACTTATTTTTAATAATTAACATTTAACGGAAAATGAGACCCCACTTTTTGCCCACGTAGCGGTACAAGATATATGTAATCGTAAGTATTTTTTCAAGTTTGTGGCGAGGTGGCAGAAAGATTAATGGGTGGGGGGTCATAAGATCCAAACATTTTTAAAATACGTAGAGCCACTTCAAAACATGTGGGTGGGACTATCATATTTGTTTTTAATATTTGCTTTGGAAAGGCCTCACCATTAAATATTACTTAATCAGTCAATTATTATTTCCTGATATTTTAAAATTGGTTACGAACAAAATAAAAACTAGAGTGGACCCTGCACACTTCCTCCTTGTATTTTTCTTTTCTTCTTTTTCATTTTTTTAATGAATTACACCCCTCTTATATAAAGGATTTTTCATTTAATCTAAAGGCAATGAATTTAAGACCTTTATTATCCAATGTATTCCGTATTGTTTTCACTGTTCTCCATGTTTGTTTTGGTCCATGTTTGTGCGCGTGCACATTGATTTTTTAACGGTCGTGCTACATTGAGTATTGTGTTCAGTGGACGTCATGTTTGTTTTCGTTTTTTGCACTTTTATACATTAATTCTGTAAATCACTATTCCATAGCTAGCTATAACGCATATTAACTCAACGGGTCACGCGTTGTCTAGTATTATAATAATAGAAAAAATGATATTTCAAATTTATGCCTGGCGGCTTGAAAGAAATATTATTTCAAAACGCATTCAAAGACCAAAAACATAACAGAAAAAAAAATAACTATTATTTCAAAATAACGCATTAAAGACCAAAAAATGGCATTTTAAAACTAAGCTTACCAGATCAATAAAAATGGGAATTTCGTATCAAGAATTGCAGAATAAAATAAGATGCTATTTTCAACCTGTCATCAATGACATGACTGAATGATGAACAATCTTTCTTATTTCTTCGGGTATCTATCTAACACGTTTGTAAGAATAAGCGAACCACGTGCAGAATAGTTTGTAACAAATGTAGAATTGCGTGGGCAGATGGATTTTCTTTCCTTTCGTCAAAGTTGCGCAAGTTGTGTAAATACTTGAGTAAAAAGTATAAATCAAGAATGTTTAAAATGTCAAGTTGTTTCTCTATAATGAAAAGAAACACATCATGCAGCAAACAACAGTTTTAAAACAACTGAGAAACTCTGTGGTGGGTTATCAGGTAAAAAGGTCATTGCGTGTGTAAAGACGCACTCTTTTACTTTACCTCAGTTGTTATAATGACTGAGTCAATCGCATATTGCTCTTCAAGCACTCAGATGAAGCACTTTAATGGAGAAGAAATACATGCACTTGTGAAACCATTTTAAATCGCAGGGTATAAAAAGGTCGGAAAACACTTGCGATTAATCGATAGTGGATTAAAGACACAAAAAGGATTTGGAAAACTTAAAACCATTTACACCCACGTATTTTAGAAATGTGTATAATAATAATAATAATAATAATAATAATAATAATAATAATAATAATAATAATAATAATAATAATAATAACTTATGAACGAAGAAAAAAACAAAGCTCCCATCTTTAAGGAACTAAGAGTGGAATGAATTAAAAGCAGAAACAGAGAAGGCGAACAAGCTTCTATCATACATCCAGATACTATTACAGACCTAAACAATGCAAGTCCAAGAGAGTAAGTATGAAGTTTAAAGTAATAAAAAAAAAGTGAGAAAAAAATAAACCGGCAAAACATGGATGGGAATTGAGGCTAAGAACTCAGATGAAACAAATCCAAGAAAGAAGTTAAAGCGAATAAACAAAAGGAAAACAACTAGAATAAAATGGAACAGCAAAAATGAGACAATCAGGGAGAAGATTAAGGAACAGGAAGAACTGAAGCAAAAATAGCAGCAAAAAAGGGAGATTAAGACGATACGAATACAAATCGTAACAGTGCTAACAAAACAGGACCTATGAAAGCAATGAAGGCCAATTTTACCAAAATGAACGTAGGTGAACAGAGGAAGAACGAGAACAGAATAAGCGGACCCGACAGAAACAAAACTCTACTAGAGTAAAATATAAGAAAAGCAACAGGATCATAATAGAAATGCTGAATGGCTAGAACACATGAAAAAAGAGTCACAGCAAATCGAACCAGGAACAAAGAATGAAATCAACAAGAAAAGCCTCAAGACAGCCCTACGAAAAATGACAAACTGGACATTACCATGTCACGACAGGTAACATACTTATTAGTTTTAAAAAAAAATTCACAACACGACATGAAAGATTAATTTCAGAACGTAAAAAAATATATCCAAGAAGCACACATATCAGAATGGATGACGTTTTTAGTGCAGAAAAGGGAACCATCTCCAGGAACTTCAGACTTATTACATGTTTACCGATAATTTGGAAAATACTAACAACACAACTGAGGAAACTAATTTATCATTCTTTCGACCATCCATTGCGGAATACTTCCAGAGGAACAGAAAAGGATACCAAAAAAGTGAAGAATACATCAAATATTTTACATAGACCATAGGATCCTTAATGAGATAAAAAGTAGAAAAAGAACTTAGTCATGGTAAGGATCGACTACAAGAAAGCATATGATAGGATCCCGCAAGCATAGAAAATAGAATGCCTGAGAATGTACAAAATACCAGGCAAGATGATCAACTTAATAGAAAATGCAATGAAACCATACAGACTTGAACTGACAGCTGATGGGCAATACATTGCTGAGATAAAAATACAAAGAGGTATCTTCCAATGTAACTCCTTATCACCACTACTAATCAACATGGCTATGATGTCCCTTCACAATATATTAAGAAAATGTCAAGCTGCATACAAGTTCACTAATACAGATAAAAGCATGAACCAGCTAATGTATATGGATGACCTGAAGCTATTTGCAAAAAACAAGAAGAAATTAGAGACGCTAATAAACACAACTAGAATCTTCAGCCAGGATATCCAAATGGAATTCGGCATGGAAAAGTGTGCACTGCGGTTCGTGAGAAGGGGAAAACTGGAAGCGACTGAAAGGTATGATACTACCCAACCAAATGGAGATGAGGTCACTAGGGGAACATGATAGTTAAAAATATTTGGGCGTTCTGGTAACAGACACTATCAAATCAACAGAAATGAAAGAGAAAATTGAAAAGGAATATCTCAGAAGAAAAAGAAAACTCCTCGAAACTAAACTATATAGTAGAAACTTAATTCAAGGTATAAACATATAGCCCGTGTCATTCGTAATATATTCTTGACCATTTATAGGTTGGATCAAAGGGAAACAAGCAGCTCGACTAAAAGATAAGAAAACTAATGACTATCCGCAATGCACTACACCCAAATAATGATACTGACCGACTCTATGTGAAACGGAAAGACGGGGAAAGTGGACTGATTTGTACAGAAAAATGTGTAAATGACACAAGAAAAAAGTAGAAAAATACGTAACGCAGAACAAGGAAAGAATAATTACTGCAGCAATAGCACTGAAAAATAACAAGACAGAAACAGAAGGAACAAGGGATAAGAGGGGAAAAGAAAACATGGAGAAAAAGAAACAACTACATGGGCGATCTATAAGGATGACAAAATATGAGACTAAAACTTGGACATAGCTACAAAAAAGGAAACTTAAAGAACGAAACTGAATATCTAATAACAGCCGCACAAGATAACAAGATTAGAACCAACCACATTAAAGCAAGGATTGAAGAAGACAGAAAACAGTAAATGTAGATTCTGTGGACAAAGAAACAAAACAATAAACCACATTATAAGCGAATGCAGCAAACTAGCCCAGGAAAAATATGAGAATATACACAGTCAAGTGAGGAAGTCAGTACACTAGGAATTATGAAGACAACTGAATCCTGAACACGCAGACAAATGGTACAACACAAGCCGACGGTAGTACTTGAAAATGACAGTCACAAAATCCTATAGGACATGGACATACAAACGGATAAACCCATCTAAGCAAGGAGACCGAATGTCATGCTAGTTAACAAGAAGGAAAAGGCCTACCCAGATTGTAGATTTTTCTGTTTCAGAAGACAACAAAGTAAAGATCAAGGAGATAGAGAAGAGGAGCAGATACACTGAACTGGCCAGAGAGCTCAAAGGGATATGAAAGAAGAAAAAACACCACTAATAGTAGGAGTGCAACGGATAACAGTAATGAAAACTGCTTAAATATTAAAGAAACACCCTTAAAGGCGGAGATTAACAGGAGCTACAATCACGAATTAGACATAAATAAAATGGTACAGATGCAAAACATACAGGAACATCACATGAAATTCTGAAACTATTGTTATTAGTTAACCGCCTTCGCCCCTACTTTTCCCCCATTTTTTATGTGTGTATTACCAAGAACTGACGCCACACCAAATAAGCGGGGAGGATCACAGAGGAAGGAATGAACGAGGAGAGAAAGTACTAGCTAGACCATCGCTGGATAAATGCAAAGAGGTCATGGGAAACTTTTTGCCACCCAAATTTTAGTATAGATCAATAATCGCCGCCAACGAGAAATCAATGGTAAGCGGCTGTTACGATAACGCTAATTCATCTGCAATGGTTATCGAAAGAAGTGAAAAATACTAAAAAGTCTGGGGAGACTAGTTGTCACTTTGACTCTAGAGAATGCCTCAAGTTGTTCTCAAAGAGAAATCTTTGATAATGATTACTCCTAGTGAGTAAATAATCGAGGCTGATGAGATTATAATAAGGGAAACAATGAAAACACATACATATGTAGGCACTCTTATGGAGGTTATGGAAAGACTAAAAAGGAAAGAAAGGCCTAGGAAAGAGGTGAAGAGCACTGGAAACCTAAGGAGACTTTTAGTCACTCAATTTCCGGGGAACACCAAAGGTTGTTTTCAAGGAGAGATCTTTGATGACCTGTGTGAAAGCTCCTTTTGGGCCAATAATAATAATAATAATAATAATAATAATAATAATAATAAGTCGTGGGACAGAAGAAATATCAGAGTGTCATGAGCGAAATGTATTCACTTGTTGACCAACATGAGGAGCCCAGTTGGTATCCTACCAATGTTAACTTTAAGACGAAAAACATGGTAGTTATTTCATGAATTCCAAACTTCAAAATCATAGCCAGACCTTAAGAAAGCAGGAATGAACAGAACAACAAGCTAACCATTCTATACAAAAAAGGTGGACCATAAAAGAAAAATACACTCACAACAGTACGCTGCTATGGAAGCAAACCGAAAGAAAAAAAAGGTATCCCGAAGCGAATGCGACATGCCTACTATCATGCAATAGGACAAAGGATTGTAGACCAAACAAAACAAATGCTCAAGGGAATTTGATACTCAGAGCAGGAACTAATGGAAATCAAACAGAAAACAGTATGCTAGATCAGGAAACACTACTTTAGCGAAAACCTACAGGTGGAAGACAGACAAAACATTAACACTGAAACCGTTGAGGAAGACGCAAGATAAGTTGAAAACATTAAATGATTTATAGATATAAACATAAAAGTTTCATTCTTAAGGATCAAAGATTAGAAAAAACTAAAATTATACACGGAAACCCAAGTCACTAAAGGAATACATACATTCTGTTTTGTTTTTTTTGTTTTTTGTTTGTTATTTTTTTTTAATTTACGATTACGATACCTCGAAACGTGAAAATATGTATACACGAAACGGGCATACTAGAATAGATGACTAAAGAAATAACCACCTTACTGCAACAAACATCTGAACGAGAACGATCGCAAACAATCATAGAACGATACATTGCCTATCAAATATATATAAAATGTAACGGCACAACTTACTAAACAGATTGGCGACTTCTTTTAATAATAGGAACTGAAAGGGTATCAAGCATAAAACAAAAGAACTTAATGCAAAACGAAAAAAAAAAACGAAGAATAATAATAAGTGAATATAAAAAGACTCACAACACAATTGTTTAGCATCATTTAAATAACGTAAAATAAATTGCAACGAATGACTAAGAAATCTTACGATATGAGTTATTACTTAGTCTAGAAAACAAAGACGGTTAGACATTCATAAACAAAACTTGATGGGTAAGACAGTTATAGATAGAGATTATTTTTCTACCAAATATGGTTAGATTTCAGAACGTATTTTGAATTTTTATGAACGATTCCGTTGGTGGCATTTTTAGGGGTAGTGTTATATAGTTATTATTATTATTATTATTATTATTAGACGATACCACTTGTGCGCGTATGTTACGTGAGTTCTTATTAGTAATGATATGAGTCTTAGTGAGAGTTCTTGTCTTATTACATATGATGTTGTATCTTAGAGAGAGAGATGTTGTTGTAATTACATTTTATAACACAGACATATAATAACAATACAATTTACCTTTTTGTAGAAATCACAAACACAAAGATGAGCTTTATAACAAACACATGATGGATTTATTTTCTGACGACCGGTCGACTTCCTCATTAAGAACTCAAAGTTTCACATTTTAGTTTCTGAAGTAACGTCTCGCTTCAGACGTCCGCCTGTCTCTGAGTTTTCTCACTGACTGTCTCTGACTCTCTCTCGACCAACTAACTCCCACTTGCTATATTGAGAAATCCATGCATCCCGGCCACGTGAGCAAAATTCACGTGTTTCAACATGCGCGACTTTGCACGTTTTCGACATTGATTTCCCAATAACCTATTTTCC
>NC_136485.1:14284160-14369160 GCF_053919585.1 Euprymna scolopes
TATTATTATTAGTAGTAGTAGTAGTATTAATGTTATTATTATTATTGTTATTATTATTAATGTTATTATTGTTATTGTTATTATTATTATTATGTTGTTGTTGTTGTTGTTGTTGTTATTATTATTATTATTATTATTATTATTAACAACAACAGTTCTGGAATATATTCTTATTAAAGAATTACAGAAATACGTTGTTAATTCTATAGGAAACTTGTCATAGAGTCTAGTATGGTCAGTTTTATAGTACAGGTTCCGCTGATAGTCAGTTGTTTTGTCATTTGTGTTGGAAGCATAAGCTCTTTTAGACATTAATTCGACAAAGGTTGATGAGGCAACGTTATTCCTTTTAACGTTGTTTGTATGTCGTTCGTGGTGTGTTTGTCTATTTTCTTTGGATGACTTAGCTGGCACTGAAAACGTAATTTTAACGATGCTGAGGTCTATAAAAACTGCCGAAATTATTTTTATGTTGATGCCTTTCTGTTCCTCTGTACATTGACTTTGTTTTTATATGATGTGATCGGCTAAAAGCGACATTATAATTTTTAAGAATTGTGTCGTCTTCTGTTTGGTACATAAATTGAACTTTACATATTTGAATTTACGTAATTGTAATTGTGTTCATTAGTTTTGTCCCCAAAAAAGAAAATGATAGACAAGAGAAGGAAAGGCTTCAATAGAGTAAATATAAAAACGAAAATAAAAAAGAGAACTAAAAAGAGTAAATATTCAAAGTAAAAGTTTACTAATACGCGCTTTTCTGTGAACCCATCTTTTGTCTAGAGGGAATTCTGTTTGAAAGAAGATGATTTGTCTATTACTGCCTTATGAGAATTATTTTAATGCAGCCAGACTGACATCAATCGTAGTAATGAAAATGGAAACAGAAGCGGACCCTTTAATGTTTGAGTTCATGTGGGTTAGATCACGTGAACCCTAATAGAACAGTAACTGAGTTACCACTTGTCCAATCTACGCCACCCATAATGGAACGACAGAAAGTAACAACACTGGCAAATCTACGACTGTCTGTTTTTTTTTAATGAGAATATCTTCAGACATGCCTTGAAGCCACTTGACGCGAGTAACTGGAAAAATGCTATTTCAAGGCTAAAGACAATAAGTGTTAGATGGGCAGATTCCAACTCACAAAACAGCAATCCTTCTTCCTTTGTCAGAAACCACGCTTGTGGAATATGAAGACAAAATAAGGCAATTGTACTGCTTCTCATACTGTTCTCTCTTCTATAGTTTTATTCTGTAATGCCAATACATTGATAGTCAAGGCCAATACAACTTGATTTATCGTGTTTAAACGTTGTCTATTCGGCACCATAGGTTGACCAATACAAAGATTTACTGCGGATTGATGATCTTCATAAATAATTGTTAACCTTTATTATGGTACCAAAAGTCCCACATCAACGAGATAAAGATTGTCTTGAATGGAGATTTTTCATCCAAACAAACAAACTTCCTGTTCTGGTGAGCATTTATGTGACAGAAGTCAGTAGAGAAACATGCATCCTTATACGTTACGTCATGATGCGAAGCTGCATTATATTCTGGTGTATTCCGCCAATATATATGAACTGCTCAATAAAAACAACATTCCTACTAACCACATGTTCTTCGGTGATATCTTTCCCTCTCAGAACGGAGCCACTGATTGTGACTGGTGAATTTTGTGCTTAGAAAAGCTTATCTAACATAAATTTATGCTGCCATTTGTTTTTACTTGGAACTACTTTTTTTATCGATTTTAAGGATGACTTTACTCAAGAAAATGTAGTTTTGCAACAATACATAATCAAAGAAATGACACTGTTCACGGAAGTCATGGACTGTCTTACCGTTTGTCTGTAGACAGAATTTTCATGAGATGTGTAAAATAGGCCGGATCCCGAATTATTACTTCCTCTGTTGAACTGATATCTATTGATTTGTTTGGTATGTTCATAATCTGAGTTATGTAGGAAAACCAGTCGAACTGTGAAAGAAACAAAAGCACGGATTAAAATTCAACTTAAACAGAAGTATTTTTTTGCAATATTTCACAACCGAGTACGTACAAATGTGATGAATATGACTTGGATTTATAAAGTCTTTAAAATTTATGTTTTATTCAGATCGACCCAAACAAGGCAAATTACCTCGTAATGATTAATACTTAATGGACTACTATAAATTAGGACCATCCTCACAAGGACACTCTAAGAAGTAAGTGGGATATCGAGATGTCGGTTCACATTACATTTAAATGTCTACATATTAATATAATAGGGAATTCAAAGCTCAAGCTGTTCGAGGGGAGATATTACCAGGGTAGAAGGCTTTCTAATCCCAAGGGGGAAGGGATACTACAGTGAAGGTATGGGGTCTTGCTGCTTCTCGTGTTAGTCAGGGGCATTTAATTACTCGGTTTGGTGCCAGATTATACCGACACTACATATTTCCCCTAGGAGAGAGAGGACTTACAATTATATAGTTTTAGTTTTCATGATTCCATGTGGGGTACTGTGTTTTACCTCTGTAGTAGTTCTTATATGTCCGATTCATGAGCATCTGCTGTGAAAATAGTAGAGGCAGACTGGTTATGTTTCTTGTGTGCAAAGAAAAGTAGGCTGGAAAAGAGAGCTTCAGCCATGAGATTTCGAAGTCAGTTTTGGGTTCTGTCAATGCAGGAAGGGATACTTTTAGCAGTTGTTCTAAAGATGCGACAAGAACACTTCATCTTAGGACGTATTTCTGGTTGGAGCTTTCCCGCTTCGATCAATCTATCCTTTCAAACACTTACCGATCATTTCCTGTAGTGTTATTAACTGTTCATATGCTTTTGGGTTGCAGATAAAGTGCCGGATCATGGGGTTTCATTGAGAGTTACTTATCGTTTCAGTTTGTCTCATAACATTATAATGAGTTTACGAATTGCTAATCTATTTCAACTTTTTTTTTTCAGAGCGATGTGGGTTTGTTTTCATACTTGATTGTTTTTCAATCAGTTTTAATCAGTTTTGTCTAGACTGTCAGACCTTTTTTTGATTAAAATTTCTTTTTATTTTAAAATCGTTAGTTAATGATAATTAAATTTTGATAATTATTTAATCAAATAAAATTATGACAATTATATAATAATAATTAAATTATGACAATTATTTAATGACAACTAAATTGTGATAATTATTAATGATAACTTAATTATGATAATTAATTAATGATATTCAAATTATGATAATTATTTAATAATAATTAAATTATGATAATTATTAAATGATAATTAAATTGTGAAAATTATTTAATAATAATTTAATAATATCTATTTAGTGATAATCAAATTATGAAAATTATTTTATGAAAATTAATTATAACAAATATTTAATGATAATTGAACTATGATAATTATTTAATGATAATTAAATTATGATATCTATTTAATGATGATTTAGTAATTATAATTATTTATTGATAATTAAATAATCATAATTATTTATTGATAATAAAATTACAATACTTATTCTGTCGATTTTTCATACTCTTATTTCAAAGTATTTAATTATAATTGAACTATGATGATTATTTAATGATAATTAAATTATGATATCTATTTAATGAATATTTAGTAATTATAATTATTTATTGATAATAAAATTATAATAATTATTCTATCGATTTTTCATATTCTTATTTCAAAGTATTTAATGATAATTGAACTATGATGATCATTTATTTATAATTAAATTATGATATCTATTTAATGAAGATTTAGTAATTATAATTATTTAATTTTTTTTATTTCCTAATGTCACTTCAATCTTCGTTTATATTATCTCTTTGGATCATCTTTCCCACTCTGTTGATTTCAAAACGTCCCTTTATATAATTTTTAGGTATTTATACTCGACATCTTCATCAAGCTCTATTATAACTTCTTGAGCGAATATTTTTAAACCTTTCATTGTTTGGAATTTTCAGCCGTTCATCTCAGATATATTTTACTCTCCATTCCTAAAGCTTTTCTAAAAAAAATTTGTGTGTCACTGTTTCCAGCTTAGTTTAACATCTTATTCTCTACTTTAGTGATAATTGTTATAGCTACAACGAAAAAACAGTTAGCATAGTAAATCACCTTACGCAATATCTCCAAGTAACCGTATTTCTGTTAAGTGCCGTCCATAAGCTGTCAAATATTGTTTCTAATTTTCAATTTATATATTGACTGTTTAGTATATTTTCAAGTTTAGTTGTCTTTTTTTTATATTGTCTCGCATGTTTTCGTAGAGGCGAACGATGACATGGCTATGGTTCGTTCTCCGATCTTTATTTTTTCGATACCTTCTGGTGCTGCTTGGTAATTGAATCCATGTTCGTGTTTTCCATAAAGCTTTGTTTTATTTGTCAAATCTGAAGGAACTCCTTATTTTTAGCTGAGAAATACCATTTTTATAAAGCTAAATCTTAATGTTTCTTTCCATTTGAAAGGATATGGCGTTTCTCCTTTTGATGAAAAACTTTAACAAAGATATAATATAAAATTGTGTCCGAGATGAGTATATTTGCTGATGATACAACGCTCTATAACATGCACGATGAAAGAACGGATTTACATAAATCGAAGGTAATGACAGAATCGTTAGAAAATGACTTCCAGACCTTAGTGGAATGAGGCCGCAAATGAATGGTAACATTTAATGCTAGTTAAGCAAACCCGCTCTCCTTATTAAAGAAGCCCTTCCAACAAACAATATAGCAACAAAATTTCCCCCTTCACTGTTGAGGTCCGTAAATACCAGAAAGCTTTCTACTCTAATAGTTTCTTCCCTCGAACAGTTAAACTTTGGAATTCCCCTCTTGCTAACTTTTCCCCGACTGTACTGATATGCAGAAATTTACATGTAACGTAAACAAACATCTTGTTAATCTTTCTTAGGTATGATCTCAAATCGTACCTACTTACGACCAAGTGGCAGTATTCCTTCTTGTTGGTGAATTATTTATATATATATATATATATATATATATATATATATATATATTTAATGTTTATTTTAGAAATTTTATTGATCTCCATCAATGATCTCCCTAACCACATACTTAAATCATTCGTTGACATCTATGCTGATAACAGGACCATCTTTGGCAACACATCAAAGGTCGTAAATGACAAAGTTCCCCTTGATTCTCTCTTCTGATCTTAAGCGCGTGGTACAATGGGTGAAGAGGTGGCTGGTTACTTTTAATGCATCTAAAACCAAGCTCCTATCTTTACATCATCAACGCTCTTATCCCCATCTGGCATCAATTGAAATCGATGGCTCCCGTCTTGGGGACGCTTCAAGTTTTGACACGCTTCTGGGTTTGACCTTTACTCCTGATCTGAAATGGAACACGTACATCAAGTCCGTTGCCAAGGTCGCTGGGAAAATGGTGGGATCCTTTTACCGCTCCAGTAGATATCTCACTGCTGATTCAATTCTCTATGTATATAAAAGCCAAGTACGTCCAAGGATGGAGTACTTCTGCCACATCTGGGCATCATCTGCTAAAAACAGCCTATTCTGCCTTGACAGAGTACAAAATAGATTTCGTAGCTTAGTGGGGGGTACCCTTTTCTCTTCCCTGCAACCTCTCTCCCACAGAAGAGACGTTGCGAGCCTGTCTTTGTTTTATCTTTATTTCCATGGCAAGTGCTCATCTGAGCTCCAATCTCTCGTCCCCTATCACCAATCTTTCACGGAAAACACCCGTCTAGCTGAAACCACTGTCAATAATTTTCCCCACTCTTTATCTGTGCCTAAATCAAAACGTAGATTCCATGAACAAAGCTTCTTTCTTAGAACTTCACGCCTGTGGAACTCTCTTCCGTTTGCCTGTTTTCCACCTGACTACACTTCAATGTCTTCAAGTCATAAACAAATTCCTGATAAACCGACCCTTAATAAGACACTTTATCAAATCTCCATTACTAACGATTACTACGATATTATCCCATTGATTAATGTACACGAAATAACCCTAATCCACGAGTGGCTTTCAGGGCTTGATTAGTGGCGACTACAATGTAAAAAAAAAACATCGGAAAGAAAATCGCGTCTGATGAGTTGATGGGTTGGGAAAATTCTACATAAAAACATAAAATCATGAACTTGTCTACCTGCTGTAACGAGGAAATTCACGATGTAATAAACAAAAGTGAAAAAATTCTGATTTTTTTTCATTTTTAGCAAAATTTTGTACTATATATGCTCTACTACTATAAAATAGATCCATTGAGCTTTACTCGCATCCAACGTTGATTCTTATTTTCCTTGACAGTTTCAATCCATTAAACAAAAACGGTATACACTGAAATCAATAACATCTCTAAAATAAACTAAATGTTTATGACAGAAGAAAACGTTACAAATAGAAACACACAAACCACTCAGGATAACACAACCACCCTTGAAATGAAAACATGGAAATTCCCTTTGACAGAAAATATAAAATTAAATCCAGAAAATGCCCACCAGTGATTCCTGCCTTGAGGGCTTTTTAATTAGACATACTGAAATGGACAAAAAAAAACAAACTAAAAATTAAGAAGAAACAAATATATGAACCCAACAATTAAGAAAATCAATAACACCTTTAAAAAAATTAAAGATAATCGAAAACCTGATGATTCTCGCAGAAAAAAAAACATGAACATCTGCAGCATTGATTTTGGAACCTACAACAACTTAATTATGAATGAACTTAATAGAAACTATAGAATATCCGACAGTGAAGAACTGAATAGCATTAACTCAGAAACCTTAAAAATAAGTGAAAAAATGAAAATACAAGATAACATAGAGTGGTATGTATATATATATATATATATATATATATATATATATATATATATATATAAACATAGAGGGGTATGTATATATATATATATATATATATATATATATATATATATATATATATATATATTATAAAGAAGAAGGAGAAATATGCTAATAGTAATTATACTTGTCCACTAATATTTTTGTTGTAAGATGTTATTGTAAACTAAATTAAAAAATTAATCAATTACTGATAATATAAAACGATAAGTGGTAGCTATCTACAAGTAACTTGTTTTTTCTTTTTTTATTTCTAACAATAACCTCTTAAAATAGTTTATATGTATACTGGAAGGCAACCCGGTGTTGCCTGGTTATAAGATACGCTTAAATATTATATTTTAATGTATGCAGCCGTCGTATTTATTATTATAGAGTCAATTACATATTTAATATTATATTGTATATCATTATAGTGTACGCAGTATATAGTAGTCCCCCCTAACGAAAAATACGCTTAAATATATTTTAATTCGTCCAATGTTCGTATTTAATATTATAGAGTCAATACTTTATTGATTATTATATTATACCCAATATATAGCAGTGATTTCAAAAGGTAAACAGATACTAAAACATAGCGTTAGTTGTAATGTTTGAAAATTTTGCTAGAAATGACGTCATGGCAGTAAAATTTGAGACGGTGACAAACAAATTCTGAGTTTCAGTATAATCTAATATATAAAAAGGTATATGTCTGTCTGTCTCCATATTTTTAAATTCTATCTCTTCCGAAAGTAAAAGTCGCAGAGCGGCGCTAGGGGCCTCAAATGATTGGACGTTTTATGAACCGTTCTATTATGGGTCTTTGGCTAGTTATAATAGTTTTTAAGGGGTCAAAATGATCAACACTTTTTAAAAAGATCGTTATAGATTTTGAACATTTATCTTAGTTTATTTTCATCTTTAATTTTTAATCAGTCCATATGCGTGTCAAGTTGATACCGTGTTAACGTCACCAGATCTCAGTGTTGGTAATGAAACCGCACGCCGCTGGTTGAAGAGATGGAGCGACAAGATATGAATGAAACGTCACCAGTTTTGAATGCTTTGTTTTCAATTTCGATTCTAGCCGATGGCGCTCTAATGCTTTCTTTTTGCTTTTGAAATCACAAGACGAGATCTGGACAAATTAAAATACAATATGTAAGCGTATTTTACGACCGGACGCCCCCCCCCCTGCTGCTAATAATTGATATACAGAGAGAAAATACGTTCTGCAGAGATATTTTTACTTTTCAAAACGAATTTTCAAAAGGTTGGTTATGAATAATAGGCTAAAAACAAGGAAATGAATCATGTGATACACATATATGCGTTTTTCAATTTTTCAGTCGTCAGTTAAATTTATTAAAACAAACGACGAAGTGGGCGTTACTGTAAAAACTAGCAATAACTGAATGATAAATACTATACGTCTTAATAAATATTAGTTAATTTAAAACAGGAAGTGACTGGTTTGCTTTTCAAGCATTAAGCCCGCGTTTCCTTAGATGTGAAGAGTTATGAGATAAAATGGTTTTCAAAGTTTGTCGTCGGGAGAGGGGCAGAAAATAGACATAAAGCTTATTTAAAAAGCATAAACTATTATTATCAAAGACTTGCACAAAATACACAGCAAGAACTCGTTTAACTATAACCTTTGCAAAAATATTCCTTCATTCTGTGTGTACCTTAAACCAAACAGAACTTTCGTGAACAAAGTTTATTTCCAAGAACATTACCCATCTGGAGCAAAATTCCACGGGATTGCTTCCCAACTAATCTGATTATAATATGATCGTCTTCAAGTCTAACGTAAACAAATACTTGTAGATCTGTCCTCTTGGATAATAAAGTAATGCCCATTCCACTCATCCTTTCCAATTTTCTCATGGTCTCATCGCTGAACTGATAATCTTTTCGACCCTTATCCTCGAATATCTTCCTGGACTTCATAAGCGGTGACTCATTAGTAAAACTAATCGGATTTAGGAAATATCGTAGGAAAAAAAAGACACTTATGATATTTATGTTGTTATGTGACGTTGTGTAATTGATATTGACGCGAACTGCCCTCGTTTTACAAATACCTTTTGAAATGCTACGAATCTACGTAGTCTCCTTACAACTATAGATTAATATAGTAGAACTAGAATCCGAATCATTGATTATAAAACGAAACTTTGTTTCCAGTCGTGCATAATTTCTTGTCACTGGCTTCAAGCAATGCCAATTCAAGGATAATGAGGATGGAGATTGTACAACCCTTGTTTCAGTGCATGCCCCTTGCAATTTATTCTTACAGGTAAATCTACCGGGTGAAGGGAAAGCTTATATTTCAAAGCTAATGTGCCAGCGGTTATCTTAAACTTTTCAGCTTTAAGATGGCTACCCTTGAAACAAGATGGTTTTTACAAAATAAGTTCTAATTTCATAACAATTTCGTTCAGGTCAACAAAATCGTAATAACTTCACACAGTTATTGTTTGGTCATTAAATAATTACTTGAACAAGAATTGATATGAAACTAATGTGGACCAAGGAAAGGGTCACAAAAAAATGGCGATTTCAGGCTGAACTGTTCTGGTAAGAGTTTTGCGTTTTCGGAAATTTAAGTCACACGTTTTTTTGCGGTAAAATGTAATCAACGAATTTGTTGTGTGTGCATCCCAGTTTTCGAAGCAATAAACGAACCCTGTTTAGAGTTCACCAAGTCGGCAAAATCAGTATTATAGAGGTCCTCATCTATTCTAAAATACGAGAGGAAATTTTGTCGTTGTCTGGGCCGTAAATGAAATTGTCAATCGCGTTCCAGATTGCGTTTTCTGAGAACAGTATGTCGTTTTCTGTGACTTCCTTTAATATTTTAATGTTCGTAGTGACTTCCTTTAATATTTTAATGTTCGTAATAAATCTTGGTTTTCTTTTTGTTCCCGTAGTAGTATTTGAAATATTTCTTCAATTTTCTGTCGTTGTTCAAATTGTTATTTCCACACTTGTGCCATAGTTGATTTGAAGTTCTCCAGGGCTTTTTATTTTTCTCTTTTAAGGGGAAAAATGATAATTGCTTTGAACGTGTAACAAATAGTTACTATTTTGCACGTAGTCTTTTTTCTTAACGATCAACACAATGTAGATCGCTTAAGCCCAACAAAAAAACTCGATTAAAGTTCATCTTTATTTCTCATGGCATAAAAAGGTAAAATCAAGGTTTTTATCACAGCATTTAATCTTCTTTTTGAGAGAAAATACAAAGAAAAAACGTAAACAGAGAAGTCACTTCTTAGTTCAACAAAAAATCAACTTAAGTATTTTCATGTAAAACTTACTAGTGGAGGGCACGCGGCGTTGCCTGGTTGTAAAATATTGTGACAAAAAATGGTGATAATAGGTTGGGGGGCAAAAACTTGTGAAGGAGCGAGAAGCGGTGTTGTACGGTCGTAAAAAAAATTGACAACGTGTGGGGGGGCGTTGGTCAGTATTAAAATACTCTTAAATATGTTAAGTTGTGAGAGTGGGGAAGGGGGTGTTGCGGGTCGCAAAATATGCTAAAATATTACATTTTAATTTATCCAGGAAAAAATTGTGACAGCGGGGGCACCCGGTCTTAAAATCCGCTGAAGTATGATATTCTAATGCATAAAAAATGTGACTCGGGTGTCACCAGCCAAAACTGAAACCGAAAGCAAAGAGTAAACATAAAAAACAGATAAAATAAAATGTTTGTACGGGAAAAAGTTCTAAATATAACTAAATAAAGAGTTTATAAACTGTTAAGAATATGTTAAAAAAAAGTTAAATAAAAATTACTTAAATGTGATATTCGTTCAAACCAAACTCGAATACCTAAAAGGCAAATATTTAGTTAGAGCACGTTTACCTAATGTTATAAACAGTTTCATTAAAAAGGCGTCGAAAAAGTTCACACTGCAATTCGTCAGCTTCGTTTTTGTTATTAATGTTTTTGCGTCGATTTTAGTGTCCCTAATTGTCGTATGTAATAATAAATTAAAGAAGTTTAGAACTGTTAAAAACTGAAAATAAAAAAAAATGTTTAGTTTGTTTTAATTAATGAATCGTAATTGGGTTAGAATTTTTGTTTCTTTTAAATAAAAAGTTTGCCCTCAGTTGATTTAAACCGCTGATAAAAAATAGATATTGGGAAATTGTTTTTTTTATTTTAATATAATTAGCCGCAGGAAAAAAATCCCCTTAAATAATACAAATTACAATACAATCCTGTTTAATTTTTTTTTTTTTAATAATAATGTATGCCGATAGAGGTGCGCAAACCTCAGAACTAATTGTTATGAGACAACCTTTAATCCATTCGGCCATAGCGCTGATTACGTGCCATGTCGAAAATATTTAAACTAACTCAGATAAAAATGGCTGATGTATGCACAGATGTTAAAATTGTTTAGAAAAAGACGATTTTAAGTGACTCCCCCTTGAAATAAAACAATTTTCACACGAAATAATTAACCATTTTTTTCTAATTTTTGAAATATTATTTGTTCAAGAGATCGCTCTTTGTAACGATACTTAGTTGGTGTGTGTACGATGCGTATGCAGAAAGTTTTTTTTTTCAGGCATAGGACCACACACACACACACACACACACACACACACACACACACACACACACACAGACTTTTGAGATTTACCCGTTTAATAAACTTATAAGTTTTTGTGTTTTTCTCCCCTAGTAAAACAATCCTTTGAGTCTTGTAAAGTAGAGTGCAACGTTTAGTCTCCAGGTTCTACGGTACCAACCTTCTGAATGATTCGTTGGTTATGTTTTTTTTTAATATTATCTTGCGCGGTCGAATACTTCGTTGCACGATCGATGTTGTTGAGGTGGTTCCTTTTAATAACACGGTATTAGTTCGAATAACTTGTCGCTAGTTGTTCTGGCCTTAGAAAAGGGTAAAAAAAAGAACTCGGACAACGGGTTTAGGTAAAAAGGATATATTGTACAAGAAAGTGAATACGTGGGAAAGGTTATCGGCATTTTCTGATTGTTAGTTAAACAGTCTGCAATCTCGCGGCAGGTCGCGATAATTCCCCACTAGATTATGGGTTCGATTTTTTTTTTTATATATATATATATATATATATATATATATATATATATATATATATATATATATATATATATATATATATATATATATTGAGTAGAAGAGTCCATTACGAGTGAATAGGTAAGTCTAAATACCGAAAACGAGAACTAAATAAACGTGAACTAAATAAACGAGAACTAAATAAACGAGAACTGAAAATGTTTCAATGGCAGCTATTTTAAAGCTGCAGAATTTGAAATAACCGTGCTGGCAAAATTTTATTGTATGTTTTTTCTTTGGATGAACATTTCTAATTTAACCTTTACCGTAAAATTGATCACCTCGTTTACAAACGACAGCAATTAGACGGCCAAATGTTTTTTTCAATTCAAACGGAATTGGCTCGTTTGCATACATTAATTGGTTCTTTCCGTTCCGATCGACAATAAATTGTCCAAGACTTCGATTTACTTTTATATCAGCACCATTTATTTATTGTAACAACCATTTATTTATTTATTTTAACAACCATTTATTTATTTTAACAACCATTTATTTATTTATTTTAACAACCATTTATTTATTTATTTATTTATTTTAACAACCATTTATTTATTTATTTTAACAACCATGTATTTATTTATTTATTTTAACAACCATTTATTTATTTATTTTAACAACCATTTATTTATTTATTTATTGTAACAACCATTTATTTATTTATTTTAACAACCATTTATTTATTTTAACAACCATTTATTTATTTATTTTAACAACCATTTATTTATTTTAACAACCATTTATTTATTTATTTTAACAACCATTTATTTATTTATTTTAACAACCATTTATTTATTTTAACAACCATTTATTTATTTATTTATTTATTTTAACAACCATTTATTTATTTATTTATTTTAACAACCATTTATTTATTTATTTTAACAACCATTTATTTATTTATTTATTTTAACAACCATTTATTTATTTATTTTAACAACCATTTATTTATTTATTTATTTTAACAACCATTTATTTATTTATTTTAACAACTATTTATTTATTTATTTTAACAACCATTTATTTATTTATTTTAGCAACCATTTATTTATTTATTTTAACAACCATTTAACAACCTCGTCAAAAAATATTCTGTTTTATTTTGACAGTATTTGTTTTATTATGTCTTCGAATTTCTTTTTTTTCTAGCATTTCAGCCAGACGTTGCCCGGGTGTTTGGATGTGTATGCTCAGCAAAAAAAAAGTCAAATTTTTTAACTTTGACCCCTATTATGACCTCTTAGAATTTAGTGTTTTGGGCTCAAATCAAGTTATTATGTAAGACCCATGTCCAAGAAACCTATATCTAAAATTTCAAGTGTGCAGGCCCAAAATTGTCGGAGGAGTTTTGTAGAGTTCTCAAACGTCAAATCGTTGAACTTTGACCCCCTAACTGACAAATTTCTGTCCGAAAACGGATTACAACAATTTTCCCAAATCTCAGTACCCTGTATATCAAATTTCGGGTCTGTAGACTTAAAATTGACAGTTATTTCGTAGGGAAATGTACACAGACAGACAGACACACATACAGATAGTTCACTTTTATAGATATACTAGCATTTCAGTCCGGCGTTGCCCGGGTGTTTCGAGGTGTATGTTGAGAAAAAAAACAGTGATAGTAGGAAGGCAGGCTCGAAACCCGTACCGTGAAGGAGGAAAAGAACGGGGGAAAACGTACCGTCTTTGCTGTTGCAACTACCGTCAAACCGGGACTGACGTAGGTTTTAATTAAGGCTAAACAATTGAAAAGAGGAGATGATTTTCGAATATATCGGCGAAAAAAGCGACCCCTCCCTGTAGAAAATTGCCCAGTTGAGGGTAAAGAAATTAATGTTTTTAGCCAAATTTTCGGTATTTTTCGTCTGAAGGGCCGAGCTTCAAACGATACTGATCTTGTGAAAATTCGTCGCCATTGTCGAAAGTTTAGGCAGACATGCATACATACATACATACATACATACATACATACATACATACATACAGTTATATATCAAATTTTCGACCCAAACCGATTAAAACGTTTGCCCTATCTCTTGATACACTTTATGTAAAATTTCAAATGTTTAGACCAGAAATTGTCTGAGTAATTTGATTGAAACCGCAGAGGTCAATTTTTTTTTAATTTGATCCCTATTACGACCCCTTAAAATTTATTGTTTGGGACTCAAATCAAGTTATTAAGTTAGATCCATGTCCAAGAAACCTATAACTAAAATTTCAATTTCTTATACCCAAAATTGTCGGAGAAGTTTGGTAGAGTTCTCAAAGGTCAAATCGTTGAACTTTGACCCCTTAATAACCAAATTTCTGGCCGAAAAGGGATTACAAAGATTTTCCTAAATCTCACTACCCTGTATATCAAATTTCGAGTCTGTAGACAAAAAATTGACGGAGTTATTATGTGGTAAACATGTTAAATGTACACAGACACACCAACAGACAGACGGACAGACACGTTCACTTATATATATATATATATATATATATATATATATATATATATATATATATATATATATATACTAGCCTGGGTACCTTGCGTTGCCCGCGTATTTAGAGATGTATGTTGAGCAAAAACAAAAAAACAACGGTCAGTTTTTTAACTTTGACCCCTACCATGACCCCTTAAAATTTATTATTTTGGGGCTCAAATCAAGTTATTAAGTTAGATCCATGTCCGAGGAACCTATATCTAAAATTTCCAGTGGTTTGACCCAAAATTGTCGGAGGAGTTTGATAGAGTTTTCAAAGGTCAAATGGATGAACTTTGACTCCTTAATCGCCAAATTTCTAGCCGGAAACAGATCACATCGATGTTCCCAAATCTCAGTACCGTGTATATAAAATCTCGAGTGTGTAGACTTAAAATTGACAGAGTTATTGCGTAGGGAAATGTACACACACAAACAAACAGACAGACAGATACACAAACAGGTTAATTTTTATAGATATACTAGCATTTCAGCCCCGCGTTACCTGGGTCTTTGGAGGTGTATGCTGAGAAAAACAAAAAAAAAAAAACAAAGGGGTAATTTTTTAAATTTTTACCCCTATTATAACCCCTTAATATTTATTGTTTTGCACTCATATTAAGTTATTAAGTTAGATCCATGTCCAGGGAGCCGATATCTAAAGTTTCAAGTGTTTAGACCCCAAATTGTCGGAGGTGTTGGAGTAGAGTTCTCAAATTGCCAATTCGTTGAACTTTGACCACTTAACAGCCAAATTTCTGGGCGAAAACTGATCACAAAGATTTTCCCAAGTACACTGTATATCAAATTTCGAGTCTGTAAGCTAAAAATTGACAGCGTTATTGCGTAGGGAAATGTACACAGGCACACAGCAGACAAATACACACACAGACACACAGACACACAGACACGTTCACTTTTATAGATATACTTAAATTTCTGCCCGACGTTGCTCAGGTGTTAGGAGGTGTATGCTGAGCAAGAAAAAAACAACGGTTCAGTTTTTTTAAGTTTGACCCCTATTATGACCCCGGAAAATTTATTTTTTGGGGCTCAAATCGAGTTATTAAGTTAGATCCATGTCCAAGGATCTATATCTAAAATTTCAAGTGTTTAGACCAAAAATTGTAGGAGGAGTTTGGTAGAGTTCTCAAAGGTCAAATCGTTGAACTTTGACCTCTTAACAGCCAAATTTCTGGCCGAAAACCGATCACATAGATTTTCCCAAATCTCGGTACCCTGCATATCAAATTTCAAGTCTGTAGACTGAGTTATTGCGAAGGAAATGTACACAGACACACAGACAGACAGACAGACAGACACACGGACACGTTCACTTTTATAGATATACTAGCATTTCAGCCAGGCGTTGCTTGGGTGTTTGGAGGTGTATGCTGAGCAAAAAAACAAAAAAAAAGTGTAAGTAGGAAGGCAGGCTCGAATCCGTACCGCAAAGGAGGAAACGGACGGAAATAAACCTAACGTCTTTGCCGTTACGACCACTGCCAAACAAAGTGAGGTAGGTCTAAATTAAGGCTAGACAATCGAAAGGAGAGAATGACTTTCGAAAATATCGGCGAAAAAAGCGCCACCCTGCAGAAAAGTGCCCAGTTGAACGTGAAGATATTAATGATTTTAGCCTATTTTTCGATATTTGTCGTCTACAAGGTCGAACTTCAAAATGATACTGATCTTGTAAAAATCCGTCCCATTTATCGAAAGTTTTAGGCAGACATGCAAACATACATTCATACATACATTTATATATTGCTAATTAAAATATTTTCGACCCAAACCGATTAAAAAGCTTGCCTTATCTCTGAATACCCTTTATGTAAAATTTCAAATGTTTAGACCAGTAATTGTCTGAGTAATTTGGTAACCGCAGAGATTATTTTTTTTTTTAACTTTGACCCCTATAATAAGTCCTTAACATTTATTGTTTGGGCCTCAAATCGAGTTATCAAGGAACCTATATCTAAAATTTCAAGTGTTTAGACCAAAAATTGTAGGAGGAGTTTGGTAGAGTTCTCAAAGGTCAAATCGTTGAAATTTGATCCCTTAACAAGCAAAATTTCTGGCCGAAAACCGATCACATAGATTTTCCCAAATCTCAGTACCCTGTATATCAAATTTCGAGTCTGTAGACTGAAAATTGACAGAGTTATTGCGAAGGAAAATGTACACAGACACACAGACGCACAGACGCGTTCACGTTTATAGATATATAGATAGATAGATTACGTTTTTATCGTTTCTTTAATTGCAATTTATAACTTCAAATGTGGCATGAGATTTCTGCGGAGATTTCCAAACTTTTTTCTCGCATCCCCCTCTTTTTGCTAGCAACACGTTTACAAAATGTGCAGATTAATTATACACAACGTACAGAACGATTTGTCAAACAGTAAATGCAAACACTTTTTATTTTGCATAAACATACCAACGCAATCCGTAAGATGCGTGCATGTTTAGTCGAGGAAATACTATTTTAAAATCGAATGTCAGGTAAAACTCCAATTATAAGTTTTATACTTATGTTTTGCGTTTTATAATCTTAATTGAAGTGGCGGAACAAGGATGTATCAGTATCGATTATCTGATTATAAATACATCGACATAAGTTTCGATTTTCTTGAAATGTATTTAAATAATGGTGTTTGTGAAGAAAACGACCGGTTTTTTTTTTTCGAGGATGTTTCGCTGGCATATTCCGGCAGCTGACGTAAACCGCTGGAATATTCCCGATAGACAGATAGTGATGCACTGCAACACCTTTCTGCAGCACTTTTCCTGCGACTCCTTTCTCGTAACTCCTGAAGCGGGGCTGGCCCCGATTGCATTGGCTTGCCTTTCTGTCGGACATTGTCTGCAACGCGAGAGGGGGACCCTGATAACTGGGCACACCTAGGTCTACTCGTCCACGCCTACATCCGGAGAGCCAATCTAGTTTCGAACTGTATAGTCCCAGCAGATCTTGTACTGCAGCAGTCTAGATGCAGAATATCATTGTCTTATAAGACAAGAGGTTGCCATCAAAAAAGGGTTGAAATAAGTCTTACGTAATCACTCTTGTCTTTCATTATGATAGCGATAGAGAAGATATCACATGAAAAGCAATGATCTTTTATGTTAATAAGGTTATAAAACTATTAATTGACAACTATACTGATCAAGTTTGACACCAACATCTGTAATATTTGGAAAAATGTTTTACGTGAAGTAGAAATAATCAACCTAAAACGTTTCTATTTTCATTCCAAGCCGAAGGAATTTTATGAACTCAACAGTAAAATAAGTAGAGCCCAATTCTAACCTGTTTAACTCAACAAAGTTAAGCATCGTTTATCCTCGTCGGTACTAAATGGGTAATTATTTGAAATACCAGGTGCTGTATGTCCTCTCCGCTTGTCCTGGCATTGTTTCCAGTCGTCCATGAGTTTTCTTTGCCAAAGCTTATTCAGAAGAGGTTTAGTAGCCGATAGCGCTACTCTTGCTTCACAATCCCTCACACAGCAACCCTTAGATTGGGTTTTTACTGTCGCTTATTGCATCTTTAACCTTACAAATAGGCAAAACGTGTTTTCACATGATGATAAAACCTTTCGATATGAAACGTTCACAATATATAATAATACTAAATATGACTTAAACAACGTTTGTTTCTCTCGGGTTTTTTATCCTAAATATTTTAATCAGACAAATCAGGATTGAGTTATGTTTGCAATAAACTTCTATTTTACTCTTTCTATTGATCCACAATTTGTAATCCAGGAATTCACACATTTTTATAATGTTTTTAGCTACTATTCTCTTCGTATTATTTGGATTATTTGCATTACTACAGTGTTATAATCACAATGCTTCGGTCGATAAATCCACCAACCTTATTTAGGTGCAATCTCTCTATCAGAATGACTCGTTGTCTATCGGATAAAAAGGTAAACGTATATATATGACAGCCCCTTTAAGAAATTCGTTTCTTATCGTTGAGCACTTTCAGTTGAATTAAAAGTCGGTCAATTTAGCTCTTATGCATAGATCATCGTATAACGATTAGATCACTGTCTGACTGACGTAAATGACCATTTAAAAATTAAAAATGTTTAAATTCAACGTTATTTCACGCGGTTAATGGTAGCCGAATTTATATGGTCTCCGCTAATCGAGCCAGAGATATCTCGTGTTGCGGGGTTCGAATCGTTCGACTGATGTTAATCGTGACACTCTGCACTGAAGATTCTCGAAAGGATGAAACACTAGTGTCTGTAGGTATTTGATTATTATAGTGAAAAATAATAATTCATTCAGGACGACTGGAATGAATGCCAAGATAAGTAGAGAGCACATACAGCGCCTAGAATTTCCAAATGCGAACCCATCTTGTACTAACTAGGCTCGACGTTGCTTAACTTCGGTAATCTGATGAGAACCGGTGTGTCAACGCGATTATGCCTTATAAAGCAGTAAGTAAAATATCAGTTCTATGTGGCACTTTTCTGTAGGGTAAAGGTTTAATTACCACTGCGGGTGATTCTAATTATTAGTCAAGACTGCTATCTGCTTATAGTTGACAGAACGAGAGCATAATGTCCCCGTCGATTAACTAAATGCTTCCGTTAAAAAGTATGTGCAAATTCCCGAGTTTGACAGAAAGATTCCAGAGCTTGACAAATATATCTGAAGGAGGTCAGAGGTTACATTGACGGAAACATTGTGAAAATAGCATTCAATATGACAACAGTAGTCCGAAGAATCTAAATAGTACGAATGATTATCTCCCATGTTAAAAATACAGAAAAAAAGAACAGCAGCAGTCTATATTAGTGAATGAAAATACAGGATCAAGTTGTGAATTCGGATAATATTATGTTGAAAAAGAACCTCAAGAAGGCCGTAGAGTATAACGACCAAAACGTTGTCGACTTAATAAAGTCCGAAATATATGAATAACATAAATGTTTCAAATGTAGTAGCAAACATTTGCTCAATCATCATGTGCGAAATGTCAAACTGTTCTCTCCAAGCATTTCAAACGAGACGTAAAAGTTTAAAACACTTTTGACGATGAAGGCGAGAAAAGACAAAAATAAATATCAGAAGAATATAAACATTTGACCTTTTCATAACGATCATATAATATTCTTTTATAACTAGAAAAGAAAGGAGAAAATGAATGCAAAAAGGTCATAGAGTAATTTGAAGAGGAGGCAAAACGGTGCATCAACTTTGAGTAAATCATTTTAAAAGCAAATCTACAACTTGAAGATTGTGTTAAAAGTGACGTGTATGAACAATGAACCGAATTGTTAAGATATCATAGACTTACTTCAATCCCATGACGATTAATTTATATTAGAGTTGGTTTCTCACCTTTTTTTCACTATATTTGTTTTAATCCCACTTTCTTCTTTTATACGGTGTCTATCACCCTCTCTTCCGTCACTCTCTTATTTAACTTAAAAATCGTAACAAAGAAATGAAAAGCTATAAAGATTGAAATACGTCAGTAACCAGTATATCACCATATATAGTAATATCATTAAACGTATAGATGTACATTTTGTTAAAAGCAACAACAAGGGAGAGGGATATATAAATCTGTTTAAAAGCAGCTCTCTCAACCGCCCCAGTAAGTAATAAAACTTACTTCAATTCCATTCCATCCCATTAATCCTTACAGTAGACCATACTATCAAGCCTTGGTAGAGTAAGTCGTCCTACTCTGTTTAAACCGTTATTTGTTTCGAGTGTTTTTCATTTATCAATTCTATTGGACTTAGGACATGCTGGCTAATGGAAAATGCAATTGGTGATTGCCCAATGTCTGTTTCACTGTTAACTCCAGTCGCGTGGCCACGTTATTAAGAAGTGCCCATTTATCTTTCCAGGTAGAAAGGGAGGTAACTGATATATTGGTCATTTTCCAATGTTATGTGTTCAATTATTATAGCGATACGGGTGGCGTTCAATAAGTAATGCCCCTGACCAACTTTCAATTGTCTAATTTAGCTGAAATTTTGCATGTGCAATGACTTATATCTCTACGGGTAATGTGGCAAATTACAGCTCTGAACTAATTGTGGTTTCTGTTTTACAGGTGTTTGAACTGAGTCAGGTGTGGAATGGAGCCTGTTGAATGTCGAGCAGTGATCCAGTTTTTGTATTTGAAAGGACGCACACCACAGGAAACTTTTTATGAAATAAAAAAAACTTATGGCAATAATGCCCAATCATATGACCTTGTAAAACGCTGGCATCGTGAATTCAAACATAACCGGAAGTCCGTGAAAACAGCTCCCAGACCTGGTCGCCCCTCCCTTCTGCCATTGATGAGTCATCTGTCCGTCAAGTTGAGGCTGCCATTTTGGAAGATCGGCGCATTACTATTCGCCAACTACACCCAAGATGTCAAGATTAGTACAGGGTCTGTGGAGACTATTATTCATGACCATTAGCATATGCATAAGGTGTCTGCCAGATGGATTTCTAGGTTGCTCACACCATTCAAGAAGCGAGAACGCGTCAAGTTCTCGAGGATGAATTTGGAGATGTGCCAAGAAGATGAGTCAAAGTCTTTCAAAAGACTGATTACACAGGATGAAACCTCGGTCCATCACTATGATCCAGAGACCAAAGCCCAGTCAATGTAGTGGAAGCACTTGGACTCACCACCTCCGAATAAGGCAAGGGTGCAGCCCTCCGCTGGGAAGGTCATGCTCACAGTCCTCTGGGACCAGGACGGAGTAGTGATGACAGATTTTCTGGCAAAGGGTACCACAATTATAGGAGCCTATTATGCTTCACTTTTCAGTAGATTAAGGGAAGCTATCAAAATCAAGAGGCGGGGCAAGATCAGCAAAGGTACCCTCCTCCTTTAGGACAACGCTTCGGTCTACAACTCGCATGTCGCCAGATCAGAAGCACGGGCGTGTGATATGAAATCCTCTCCCACCCTCCCTACTCTCCAGACCTTGCACCCTCTGACTTTCACCTCTTCCCAGCCATGAAGTTGTTTTTGAAAGGAAAGCATTTCCCAGATGATACAGCCTTGATTTCTGAAGTCACGTCGTGGTTGGAGGACCAACCTGGGGTGTTCTACAAAAACGATCTTCAGAGCTGCATCAAACGATGGGAGAAATGCATAAATCTGGGTGGTTCCTATGTAGAGAAAGACTAATAAATGTGGTCAAGTTTCGTTGCTCTACTCCTATGGGAAGTAGGTTAGGGGCATTACTTATTGCACGCCCATCGTAAACAGAATGGGTACGTTTATAGGCGTGGACTCTAGACTTAATATACTGTGTTCAAATTTCGTCGAGACTATTATATAACTAGAAAGGTATGGATATATTTCGATTCTCTTGAAATCGTATGGTCGATAAATGTCTCAATAACTTAATGATTCAATAATGTAAAACTAGTGATGCTTTTTCTTGAGGAGACGGTATTTTGCGCTAATCGCCATCATCAAATTCAGCTGTGTGAGTATAGAGAAATCATAGTATGTAGCGTAGTAAATAATGGACAGTCAACTATTCCCCCACTATCAAACAATCATGAGGTTGCTTGCACGGCAACTGACAAGGCTAATCTGCTTGCCAGTCGGTTTGCCTCAAACTCCACACTGGACCCGATACACCACTCCCTCCCTGATTTTCCTTTACGAACAGACGCCACACTAGACGATTTGAAAATCACCCCTTCTCAGGTACATGCTATTATAAAAAACCTAGACACCTCAAAAGCATGTGGACCAGATCTCATCCCGGCTGTGCTATTAAAAAAAATGCTCTGCCGAGGTTGCTCCAGTTCTCTCCAAACTTTACAATAAATGCCTTGGCGAATCTTGCTTTCCCGACTGCTGGAAAACCGCCTCTGTGGTACCAGTCTTCAAGAATTCTGGTGAAAGAACTGACCCACTAAATTATCGCCACATTAGCCTCCTCCCGCTTTTCGCCAAAATATTTGAGTCCTTAGTTAATCAAGCCCTAGTCCAGTACCTAACAGCTGCTAAACTCCTGACTGACAAACAATATGGATTCAGGCAAGCCCGTTCAACAGCAGATATCTTAACTATAGTTTTTGAACGTATATACCGTTCATTGGACAAAACAGGGGAGGGTAGAGCGGTAGCCCTGGATATATCTAAGGCTTTTGGCAGGGTATAGCACGATGGTCTTCTAAGGAAAATTAGATCATATGGAATCACTGGAAGAATTCATAATGTAATTAAATCCTTCTTAAGTAAGAGAAAAATTCAAGTTGTCCTCGACGGTCGTACATCTAAATAATATGACATAAATGCGGGAGTACCTCGGGGGCTATCCTTGGACCTCTATTATTCCTGATATTCATAAGTGACCTCCCTGATAAAATTGTATCGGAGATGGGTATATTTGCCGATGACACCACTCTCTATAACAGATATGAGGGAAAAACAAATGAACACATATCCAAGGAAATGGCAGAAACACTAGAGGACGACCTCCAATCTGTAGTGGAATGGGGACAAAAATGGATGGTCACATTCAATGCTGCTAAGACTAAACTTGTTTCCTTCAATAACTACAAGAAGCCTTCTCTACCACCAATAGCAATGGCCAAGAACACATTGCCTGAAAGTACTTCGTTCAAACTCCTCGGCCTAACGTTTACAAGGAATATGAACGGGAATAGATACATTGAGAGCATTGCCAATGCTGCTGCAAGGAAGGTTGGCTCCCTCTACCGTGCTAGAAAACTACTTACGCCTGAAAGTATCCTGTACCTCTATAAGGCCACCATTCGCCCATGTATGGAGTACTGTTGTCACATCTGGGCTGGTGCATCTGCTGCTTATCTCTCGCTCCTGGACAGGGTTCAAAAGAGAGTCGCCAACCTGATAGGTCCTGAACTGTCATCTAGGCCTCAGCCTCTGTCCCATCGACGAGATGTTGCATCCCTCTGCCTGTTCTACAAATACTTTAATGGTGAATGCTCTGACGAACTGCAAACACCTGTATCTCCTCGACGTAACTACCCCCGACAAACACGACAAGCTAGTAAGTCTCATCCCTTTACAGTATATATCCCTAGGGGCAAGAAAGCCTTTTACTCCAATAGTTTCTTCCCCAGAACGGCAGGTCTTTGGAACTCCCTTCCGGGATTCTGCTTTCCCAACTGTACTGATATGCAGAAGTTCAAGTGTAATGTGAACAAACATCTTTCTACTCATCTCCCTTCATAATGCCTCTGCAAATTAAGTCCCTGATAGTAGCCCCCTGCTTCAAAGTGGCACTGTGCCTTGTTTGGGGTGAAAATTGAATTTTAAAAAAAGTATTGTTCTTTAATCCGTTTTACCAATATATTTGTATCACGCCAAATACATAATAAAATATATATTTCTCAATTTCGGGATTGAGTTATGTTTGAAAATCTTCCAATTATTTTTATAATTAGCCGAAATTTTACAATTGACTCACAAGGTAACACATCTCTTACTAAAATTCTCTCTATTACTCTCATACTCTCTCAATGTATTTCGGTTAATACTACGTTCCAAGTTGATTCGGTATTTACAACCCTTGCTTCTGTCACTTTTTTTATTTGTTGAAATAAAGAAACGAAACTATATAAAGGTTGATATAGGTCATTAAAAGGTAATACACATACATGTAGTAATATTATTTAGCGTGTAGCTGTAGAAATAGTGAAAGAGAAGTGTTCGAGAGCAAAGATATAGTGAGAGTGCAAGATTACTTTTGGATTTTGTCTTTTTTATATATTAAACTGGCTTCACAAACTCATTATTCTTAATCAACCATCGAGCAAGAACGAAATTTTAGTTAAAACCTCGCATGTAAAGAGACCAGGAACGTTGATGATGTTGTGAAATTTTCTAAAATTTCAGTGGACCATAAAGATGTTAATGTATATATATATATATATATATATATATATATATATGTGTGTACACATATATAGATACGCGCATATATGCATATATACATATGCATAAACTTAGATACACACATACACTTACATATACATATGCACACACATATATATGCATATACACACATACATTCACATATGTTTATATATATATATATATATATATATATAGAGAGAGAGAGAGAGAGAGAGAGAAGTGTAACAGCGCGTATGAGAAAATCAGCAGCTGTAGGATAGCTGACTAGCGAAAATATTAGTAGCAGCAGCCACCTTAACACATAAGCAAATTAAGCAAGTTTGCACGCGTTGACGTCACGGGAAGGAGGAGAAAAAGAACAGCATGTGTTCGAGCAAAAAGAGAAGCAAATTGCGACCTGGAAAGATGGGCGTTTGAAGCCGAGAGTGAGAAAGGGCTGGCTATTTGTTATATATATGCCTCCCGAAAGATACCGAGCCGACCTTGCTAATAGTCGATTGTAAGATCAAATGTTATCATTAAAACTTAGATTTTATTTAAAGAAGTTACTTTCATGAAATAACATTATTATGATTATCGGTATGAAAATTAGATTGTGTTACAAGGACAAATAATGCTTATCAGTGAGGTTGAATGTCAAATGCATAAACAAAATGTGTTAAAACCTAGGTATAAACAAAAAATTTGGCCAGAGAAAACGTGACTAAAAAGTCACTTGTTAGGTTTCTGTGTAGCCGAATGACGTAAACACAAAGGACTAGTTTTAATATATACAGGTTTGTTAGAGTTAAAAGATTGGAGTTGGATAGGAGACGTCAGACAGTCCAGACAGGACTCTCTTATGACGCTAGGAAGCGGCGTATTTTAAAAACGTAAACAGAACGTTGTAATCACAAAACATGTCCGGCCGGAATTAGAGAATAAATATATACATATATAAATATTGCGTCATTTCGTCTTTGAACAACCGGATATGTGTTTATTCGACGTTTAAAATTAACTGTTTTTCATGAACTGTCCACAACTGTTAAACATATCATCGTCAACCAACATCTAAAATGTACAAACGATCTATTATATAGACCACTATGATATACACTATCTTTGTTATTCATCAACATCTTGTGTCCCTCTCGTCGTCATGTACAATCATTCGTTTGTACATGCAATTGTTTCTCCCCTTCTGTAAATATATTGTATATACGCTCACTTTATCATTTTGTATCAGCACCATAGCACAATTTATACGTCTTTAAGATTAAGCCTACCACCGACAACGTAAACTCCGCATAATTTGGTACAACCATTATATGCAGTATATATATACACGCGTACAGAAAACACCCGTTAGGTACACATACCGCTACATAACATATGGACGACGTCAGGTGGCGGGAAAGATACTTTCAGAAAGATAATGAAATGCGTTATTATTGGACGAACCACGAATAAATACTTTTTGTATTCACTTAAAAAACGTTGAGTCGCCTTTTCCCATGCCATTCCATGTTTGTTTATTCCGGCGATGGTACAAGGCAACGAGTGGGGTCGTGTGGTTAAAATGTTACGACACGGTTAAAGTGTAACAGTGTGAGAGAGAGGAGAGGAATAGAGAAGAAGAGCGAGAAAGAGGCAGGGCAACATAGATGGATATACTAAAAAAACAAAAACCTCAGCATTATCCTGACAAGCAATAAACAGGTTTCTTTTACCCATTTTCATGGATGAAGGTATATAATTTGAAACATTCTGGACAAAGAGGGAAAGCAAATGGATAATACCTTTTTTTCACGCATAGATTGACTGTGACAAGTGGGTATGAATTTGATATGCGTTCTGGCTATTTGAGGACATCTACATACTTATAGTGTGATGAAAATGATGGAAATAGTATTCCGACAAAATAGAGAAAATAAAAAGGAACAAACCGTATTATGTGTTCATCAACGTTTCGTCTCGAAATAAAGACGAAACGTTGATGAACACATAATACGATTTGTTCCTTTTATTTTCTCTATATATATAGTGTGTGTGCGTTTGCGCAAATAGAGAATACATCGAGAATGGTAAAATGCAGTGCATATTATATACGAAAGTGAGAATACGAATAAAGTGAAACTTTGAAGAAAAAAGTAAAAGCATCGGAATAGAAAAAAATGAGAAAAGATAAGTTATTCCCCCCCCCGAACAGACGCGTCCTTTGTGTGTAGGAAAATTTTGTTAAGCAGTTTATGTGAAGTTCTAAATCTTTGTTCAATTCTCAGACGTGAGTCTTGACTCTCAAAATGAGTTTAGTTTCACATTTTTCTTTTGTTGCTGCGTCTTAAAATGGAGGAAACGAGGATGCATTTGGTGTTTCGTTTGGAAGTTTGCAATAGATTGTTCGTGATTAATCTGTAAGTTTGTCTCTAATGGTATGTATACGATTATTATGATGTAGGCGGAACTTTTGGTCTTTTCTGTGATATTCACCCTGTGGTCAGCTGGAAGAGCAAAGTCTACGATTTGAGAGGATTTTTTATGCTGTGAAAAGAAAGACATAATAGTTTTAAACAATTGTAATTTAAACAGAAAGACTGTATTTTTACTTACAGCTGTTCAACTGGTATAAATAATGTATTATTTTATACTTACACCCGTGAAGTTTCCAGAAAGATCTTTAACGGTCATTTTGTTGTACAGCTTCTCATTATCCCGCCGATCTTCATTCGACGTGCTAATCTGAAACAATAAAAGCACACAGTTAACGCTAAACAACGTCTCATCTTCGCATTTAATATCTCATCAACATTTAATAAACCTTTTTTTATTCTTTCTTTTTCTATTACCTTCATGTAATTGTGTCCTAGTTTTATTATTTCACCGTCAATTCAATCAGTTTTACAAAATGTAACAGAAACTATCCTTTAGATTTGCAAAAAAAATATATATATAATTTAGTGATAAACGAGATTGTTGAATAATTTTAAATTATTGTGTTTCTGAATTTTTTTATTATATACACGTGTAATCTGTAAGCATATGTTACAAGCAAATTGTAACATGCGCTTACAGATTGTAACACGTGTAACCTTACCCAACACGCTGTAGCCTCAGTCTCAAAGTAGAGAAAGAATAGGAAAAAACTTCAGCTCGCTTTTCCGGTTATAACAACAACATTTATTTTCTCATTCTCTCACCATGCATGACTTCTCGTTACGGCTGTCACCCACGTCTCTAACGCGCTTTCGAACGTCATCCACGTCTCTAACGTTATCTTTAACCTGATCTCGAACGTCATCCACGTCACTAACGTGATCTTCATCTCTTTTTCTATTAATAGTCTTTTTCTTTGCCAGTGACGTCATTTCGTACGCACTTGCGTATGTGCATTCGCACTCTGTTACACACATGATTGTTACAACATTTATTCATGTTACGTAATTGATTTCATCAGTGAATATTAGAATGAAATAATTTGACATTTCTATTATTTGGATTCGCAATTGCATTTTAAGTGTCGATCACCCTAAGGATTAGACCTTAGACCTTCAATTTTCCGAAAGGGACAACTGACAACTAAATTCTACCAAGCCCACCATCGACTACGTCACGTGTCCTTTAAGACTAGCATAAATTTTAGGAACCTTTAATCTTTTTTTTTTTTCTGTACATTCTTACTACCTTTCACTGCATGGGATTTCAAATATAATTGCAATTTTTTTTAATAATGAGTAATATGCTAGCAAATTTAAAACAATAACATCTTTTCATGATTTTTAGTTAAAAATACATGCTAATAATATTAAGTTATCGTTCTTCTTTAGATGGCCTCTTTCTCGACACATGTATGAATAACGAATACATTAATTAATTATAGACTATTAAAACACGTTAGATATTCGAATGTCTATCGACCGCACCATATATATATATATATATATATATATATATATATATATATATATATATATATATATATATATGTTGGTTGGTTGTTTTTGTTTTACGGCATATCCACCCTTTTCAGGTTATTTAATGCTGAATCCAAAGATTTTAAAGACAAAATTTTTAATAGAATATAATTGTTGTTATATATATATATATATATATATATATATATATATATATATATATATATACATGTTTCAAAATATTGGTTGAAAAATACATAGCTATATACTAACATACAAATTCATATTTCTTCAAACTGAAACATAATTATCAAAGTATACTTACGCAGATAGATATGAAAAGTCTTTATTAAAGTTTGTGCCTATTTCCATTATATGGGGGCCAGGCGCGAACGCAGACCCCACAATTTAATTATACCATCCCTATTTAAGTTAAAACATACTTATCAAAGTATTATTATGTACATCTATATCAAAAACACTTGTAAACATTATTTTTTATTTTTTTGTTTCCATACTTTGTGGACAATGCGCGTACGCAGACCCCAAGATTTAATGAATCATCATTATGCCAGATCAAACAGACCCATTCCTGTGCCGCGAGATATCTTCTATCATTATATGTGATCAGTTTTCTATAATAGTCAACCATATAGGAGCCTATTCGTGACCATACACACACGTTCAGCTTTTTATATATATATATATATATATATATATATATATATATATATATATATATATATATATATATATATATATATATAATTAATAAAATATGGTTGATAAACAAGAGTTAAAAACATATATTTTTCAAAAAGGAAACAAATGAAGTGGATTAATCTGTGAGTTCCACAAATAAACTTTCCTTCTCATATCAGAGGAGAGGAGTTAGCAAAATGCGGAATCGGAATTTGCTTGCAAAGTATTTAAACTGCAAGTAAGCCGTAGACCATATCTGCGTAGAATTAAAAAAAAAAACAGTGAAGCAGAAGAAAGTGGGGGATAAAAATGATTTCACGTGGATGGATATTCGAGTGACGAGTGGATTATCCAAGGACAGTAAAATCAAAAAAGCTGGTAAAAGTGGAAGACTCAGATGTAAAAAATCCAAAGGTGTGCCGTTAATAGAAGAAGTTTCAAGGTCATCGAAAAGACAGAATTCCGTTGAAATAATTCACAAATGGGTACAAAGAGAAAAAGTTAATTCGAGTTATTATTATAAAAAGAAAAATAAATTATTGGGAGACTGACGAAAAAGTGGGTTTTTAACATGAGGCCGATTTGAATATATATATATATATATATATATATATATATATATATATATATATATATATATATAACGGTTCTAATATTGTGTTAAAATTACTTCGCAGTTCTACCTAGTCATGACGTACAGAAGGGAAGCATGCTACTCCTTTGCATTAAATATAGCATTTCGTTCAAATTTCCAAAAAGACTCCCGAGTTTGATAGAAAGATCCCCAAATTCAGAAGATACACCTGAAGAAAGTCGGGGGTTACATCGACCGGAACGTTATTAAAATATCACTCATGATGAGATCAGTATTCCGAAGGATCAAAATAATATGAATTTAAAATTGCTTGTTCGAATACGCACTGATGAAATCGCATCACACGATTAAATATTGTTGCAATCACTTGTTGCAATATGCAAACACATTTTACAATATGTAAATACATGTTACAATATGTAAACACACGTTACAATATGTTAGCTCCTACACTATGTAGACTGTTAGCGATTACTGATGTAGACTCTGATCAATATCTGACATAATATGTTAGTACACAGTCTATTAACAATCAGTGATGTATTATATCCGAAACTTTTTGAAGCAATTAATTATGCAATATTTTATCATGGGATCAAATATGTTAGCAATAGCGAATGCAGTGATTTAGCGATCATCTGATGATATTTTTAAGAACTCTTCTGGCATCCGTTGGATCAAATCTGTCAGCAGTCAGTAATGAAAACATTAAAAACATTGCTTGACTCTGTTAGAAAGCTACACCGCAATTTACTTTGGTTATGGTAAATATTTAGGAAAACAAATTGTTTGTAAGGAATGTTTTCCTATGAGAATACGAATTGGACTTTTTATTTAAGAATAGGTTTAATAATACTAAGAAAAGTTTGGAAGCCATTTTTTTAAATGTTTTATAGTAGGTTAAATCAAAAAGGTAATGCGATCTTTTTTTTTCGGAAATTATGAAACCAACTCTTGAAACTATAAACGTCTGTTCAAGTATCACGTTTCTGAATTTTTGAGATGTGGATTGTTTATTAGTTTTTCTTAGAGTTCGTTGGACTAGTGTTCTCATTTTCTTTACTGTTGGACAAGTATTGAGGATTAGTGTCCCCAAGTATACCTTTATTTATTACTGGCGATAAAAAGATATTTAGGCCAAAGTCCCTTTCGCGTTAATACTTTTATCATTTTTCTATATATTTCGTCAAGTCTATACCTTATATAAAATTAATGACCACACATTGTGGTAAGCATATCAACATATTAAACAACATGCATACACGTTCAACATAAAATGAAAGTATAATTCAACCAATAATATACACACCGTATACAATTGGTACACCAACCTAAATACCTTATTTTCAGAACGTTTCGGTCAATGTAACTTCCGAATACAAACAGAAGCATGATATACCTCGTCTATTCGAAATTTCGACCAGATTTCTGAGTTCGACAGAAAGATTTCCGAGTTCGACAGAAAGATTTCCGAGTTCGACAGGATACCTGAAGAAGTTGTAAGGTTACATCGCCCTGAACGTTTTGAAAATAAACCCAAGATGGAAACAGTTGTTCGAAGAATCAAATTATAATACTAGGAAGGTGTGTAAATGGGTGTAAATGTGAGCGTTCATCGTGAATGGAGATCCGTGATTTATTATATCTCTTTTATTAAAACTGTAAACGTATTTATATACGTATTATAAACGTATTATAAACGTATTTATATGTATATAAACCGTAATAACCATATATATATATGGTTATTACGGTTTATATACAATGTCCTTATAGGAGTCTGTAACATATTTTCATTGTATGGATGCTCGGTGCGAACGGAAAATCCACGATATCATTATACTATGTTTAGATAGAACAGATACTACCTTTGGATCCTAGCTAAAAGATCAAGGTATCTTTTACTTTCATGTACGACCCAAAAGTGACATTATTTTTTTATTAGCATTTTTTTTTTTACCTTAGGTCTTCGGTGATCGGGAGATTCTATTTATTAAAAAGGAGAATAGAAGGCGATAAAATACTACGAACATTAAATTAGTGTATCTGTATAACAATTTATTGCTCGTAATATGCTAACCATTCTTTTCTATTTTTAATAAATAGGATCTCCAGATCCAAAAAAATTATTATCTAGAATCCCTGACACACGAACGTTCGTTAAAAGTATTACGGTATTAATCTATAGATAATAATAGACCAACTGTGTTTGAACAGTTTATTATCATTCAAATATTATTCGTATGAACAGATTCAAAGTAAAACGTAATGCCTTTTAAAAATTTCAAGCGCAATAACAGAGCTCACAATGTTATTGGAATGAAGCAAAGCATTATTGATATTAATATATTGAATGAAACGTATTTCCGTTTTATAAATGTCAAGCACGAATGAAGACCCCACAATATTATTGGTATGAATAAATTAAAATTACAATTATTTATTTAAAAAATGTTTTGATACACTATATATCTGTATATTTTTCATTCATTTAAAAATGCAATCAAAGGAACATTTTATGGCTATTTATATTTTTGCTTGAATCAAAGTGTAGTATATGTCTTCATAACACCATCGCGATTTGATGCCTGACGTTTTTATGTAATTATCTTCCTTGGAAAAATTAAAAATAAATAGTAACAAAAAGATAAATTATTATTCAATATTAAAGGAGAAAACCAGTATATGAAATGTGGCCATAATGGTTCTTATATGTCCTCTAATCTCTGCAAAGGTATTTATCCGTAGTTCTGTCTGAACCTTAAATTACAGAAGTTAAGCAATGTTGAGTCTAATCAGTAAGAGATGAGTGAACATTTGGGAATATCATGCGTTCGTATTGAGGGAAATAAGATTTAATCTCCCTGTCAAATGACATTTACCGAAAGATTATCGAGCAAGTAAATAAAAAATAACTTGTTCGCACACAAGTTGACATAACGTAACATTCGCTTCATAGCGGAAGCTCTGTTCTCAAACATGTGGCGAACCTCTGAAGAGAGCATACTGTCATTTTAATTCCTAAACACGAATCTTAAATAGTGGATACTTACGAATGGGACTGTACTTCTATTAACTGATACACTTGTCTTTCGCATGTTTCGTTGGGAGTGCTGTATGTGCGCCATTGTTGAAATCAATTTTCAATTCGTAATTCAAACATTCAGCTTTTTTTTTTAACTTCATTTAGAAAAAGTAAACGCTGTAGATTCCGTTTTATAGTGAATACATAATTTCCATTCGAAACAGCTTTTTAAAAGTAAGTAAATTAGACTATTTATTTCTATAAAAAATTACGAGTTGAGCGGATAAAGAACGAGTTCATTTCAACATAAAGACGCCGCTTGTTAATAACTAATAGATTATAAAAATCTCCTTAACTAAATTCTTACACTTTCAACAAATGTCGGAATAATCACGATAAGGTTTCTTGAATCTTGTCTGTTGACAAACTAATCTTTATTATCAATAACAAAACTGCAACTGTTATAAATGTACGTAACTTTTACTTTTAATTTTTCATGTAAATCGCTCCAGACAAGGCATGAAACCACTTGATATAAGGAATGAAAAAATAAAAATGAAATACTTCTTCAACGTGTAAGGTTAGTAAACGATAAGTGTTGGATAGGTTCTGACCTAGATAATAACCATTCGTCCCACTTTGTGAGAAACATCCAACATAGAATGTGAGGACTAAAAGATAAAGTAACGCAAGTGAGGCTGCCGAACGTAAACCAAAAGTTTCTTTCTACTCTCTTTACACTCCGCAGAATTGTTAAAAAAAATTCCGTGTTTATTTTTTACTAGTTGATCGACCCGATGTTGCTCCTATCTACAACACGCTGAAAGTTTGATTAGAAATTGAATCCATAAAAATTACCTATAAGTTTTAAATTCGTAACATAATATTAAATTATTTTACATATGATTTACATGAATACTCATATTAAATTATTTTACGAAAATTCATAAGTTTTAAGCATTGATTATGTTTAAAAACGAATGAAGAATTTAACGTTTTAGCAATTATTTTTTTTTAGGTTTTAATACTACTATGATGAGTTCATGTTATTGAAAAGTCTTTTGACTCTTTAATAAATACAAGCATTCAGACCCCTAAACTGTCATATGACCTCACTTGAAAGAGAATTAAATTTTCACGATTGAATTTTAGGAGCAATCGTAACAGTCGTCCGAATGTTATTACAATTTCAGAATCAACATAAATTTACCTTTGTTTTAAATCTTAGTAAAATCAAGGGCAAACAATTAAAACTGAATAATCATGAAAAGCCTGTGTGTATCAATAGATTCAACAATGGTTTTGCAGTTCACATATTCAAATAATTTAATAAACTTCTAAACGCAAGTAGAAACACAGATTGATCGTTACACGAAACTAAAGGGATTACAACCACTAGAGTGGATTAGAATGTCACATAAACTTATCAGTACACAAGTGTGATGGTGTCATACAATATGGTTGTGAAAGATCAAGGAGAATGAAAAGATTGAAATGAGAAAGCACTAATCCAGTGGAAAGAGATGAAAAATAATGGAACCCGAAGAAGACTTGTTGCAACTCAAATTCCAAAGAAAACTAATGGTAAATTGCAATAACGGAATGTGATTTTGAAGTGAGAGTCCCGGGGACACTACCGGTTAATGTGCGTAACAAATCATTGATAATGAATTGTAAGTAAGTAAGTAGTAATATTAATAATAACAATAATAACAACAACAACAATAATAATAATAATAAGAAGAAGAAGAAGAAGAAGAAGATTAATAATAATAATAAAATTTACAGCACTACACGAAAGGTTAAGTCAGAACCTGAAAAGATGCATCCATGAAGCAGACGTTCCAGAATCGATGACTAAAGGTAGCACTACCCTGGTGCAAAAAGACACAGCAAAAGAAACCTCCACAGCAACTGCAGGGCTATAACAAGTTCATCTACAATGTGAAAAATACTAATAGCAACTCTAAATTTCTACTAAAAGCCACACAAGATTACACTATTAGAACAAAGCACATCAAAACAAGGATCTACAAGACTACAGAAAACAGTAAATGCAGACTCTGTAGACAAAGAGACGAAACAATTACCGATATAATAAGCGAATGCAGCAAACTAGTCCATAAAGAATATAAGAATAGACACGATCGCCTGGGAGAAGCCTCGTGTTTTGACAAGCTTCTGGGTTTGTCCTTTACTCCTGATCTGAAATAGAACACGTACATCAAGTCTGTTGCCAAGGTCGCTGGAAAGATGGTGGCATCCTTCTACCGCTCTAGAAGATATCTCACTACTGATACAATTCTCTATCTATATAAAAGCCAAGTGCGTCCAAGGATGGAATACTGCTGCCATATCTGGGTAGGAGCTGCTAAAAACAGCCTATCCTGCCTTGACGTGGCTTAGTGGAGGATACACTTTTCTCCACCCTGCAACCTCTCTCCCACAGAAGAGACGTTGCGAGCCTTTCCTTGTTTTATCGTTATTTCCATGGCAGGTGCTCGTCTGAACTCCAATCTTAGGTCCCCCCTCGCCAATCTTTCACGAAAAACACCCGTCTAGCTGAATCCACTGTGAACAATTTCCCCCATTCTTTATCTGTGCCTAAATCAAAACATGGATTCCATGAACAAAGCTTCTTTCTTAGAACTGCACGCCTGTGGAACTCTGTTCCGTCTGCCTGCTTCCCACCGGACTACAACTTGGATGTCTTCAAGTCCAACGTTAACAAATTCCTAATGAACCGCCCCCTTAAGTAAACACTTCATCAAATCTCCACACTAACGTACTGTACTTCCAATAACCCTTATCCATGAGTGGCTTCCGGGCCTTGATTAGTGGTGACCACCGTGTAAAAAAAAGTGGTGGAAGGAAATGCACCGGAAATTATGAAGACAACTACATCTTTAACATACTGACAAATGGTACAAGCACAAAAAGGCAGCAGCACTTGAAAACAAAAGTAAAAAAATCGTATGGGACATGGATATACAAGCAGATAAACCTATCCAAGTAAGAAGACCGGATGTCGTAATAGTTAACGAGAAGGAAAATTACTGCTAGATTGTAGATTTCGCCGTACCAGTAGTCCACAGGGTGGATATCAAGGAAACAGAAAAGCGTAGCTAATACAGGGAATTGGCTAGAGAGCTCAAAGTGGTATGGAATATGAAAAAAGTCAAGCAAACACCATTAATAGTAGGAGAACTAAGAACAATCTTGCAAACTTCAAAAAAAGAATGGACGAAATTGTAACTAGGGGGATGATAGAGAAGAGACAACGAATAGCAATAACACTAATAGCTGAAATATTAAGACAAACTCCTGAATGTAAAAACTAATGCCTTTGAGCTGAACATATAGAAACTGACACATATGTAAAGCACATGGAATCAGGATAACTGAAACGGTATAATTGTAAGTTAACATCCTCAGCACAATATGTAATGTCAGCATAAACTGACGTCACGCCAAATAATTCAGGAGAGCCATGGAGGATGGAAATACCGAGGTAAGAAAGCACTGACTAAACTTCCATTGGATAAGTTCGAGGAAGACTGAGACCTTGGGGAGTTAGTGCAACCCAAATTCCAGTAAAGACTAGTGGTTTATACCAACGAAAAATCAATGGTAAACGGTTATTGTGATGACGCAAACGTATTTGCAAACACATCAACAGAAGTAGTGATTATTGAAAATCTGGAGAGATTTGTTGACACTCAGACTTCAGGGAACGCTACAGGTTGTTCTAAAAAAGAATTTTTGATTATAGCTCGTGTGAAAACTCCTAGTGAGTAACAATAATAAACATAATAATAAGAAGAAGAGGGGGGAAATGGGCGAAGAGGAAATTCCAACTAAGACATTGTAAGGGAACTTCGGATGCGTTGTTTGAAATTACACGAGGAAAACTGGAGATAGTGGATTGGATCTGCTAACTTAATGAACATAATACAGTCACATATTTGAAAGATATGGAATCAACTGAACAGAAATAAGAGAGAAGTTTGAAAAAGAATGCCTGAGAAGCACAAGAAAATTATTAAAATTTTAATATTATAACACTAATCTAGTATAAGAATAAACACTTAGCAGTATAACTAGTAAGATATGCATTCATAGGTAAGACAAAGAGAATTAGTCGTGTTGACCAGAATACTAGGAAACTTATGACTATGCACAATGCACTATGCCAAAAGATAAAGTTTACCGACTCTACATGAAAATTATAGAAAAAGAAGAGAACCGCTAAAAGATATATAACTCAGAATATAGAATGAGTGATTATCGCTGCAAGAGATGCTGTCAATAATAATAATAAAAGAAACAGGAAACAAAAATGAAGAAATGAGAAGTAATAGTATAAGAGAAGAGAATTACGAAAAAAAAACTAGACATAGCTACGGACAGGAATTGCTACTGACAGATGCACAGAAGAATGCAATAAGAACTAACTTATAGCGGCACTAAAATAGACAAAAATCTAAGAAAACCGTAAATGCAGACTATATGGACAAAGAGACGAAACAGTAAATTACATAAAAGAGAACACAGCAAACTAACCGCAAGACAAGGAACAGGTACGATTTTGTGAGGAATGCAATATACTGGGGAATATGAAAATGACTGCATTTTGAACATGCGGACACATAGTATAGACACAAACTAGAGATAATGCTGAAAAACGAAAATAAAAAAATCCTCTTGGACATAAAGGTACAAACGGATAAACGCATCGAACCACAAAGAGACCGGATGTTATTATAGTTAGCAAGAATGAAAATAATACCTATTCGTACATTTTACCGTCCGAGCAGTCTACATGGAAAATATCAACGAGAGGGGAGAAAAGCGAAGTAATTGGCTGGAACCTGACAAAAAATTGAAAAAAGTTTACTATGATTCCAGTAATCCTATAAACACTTCGATCAGTAATGAAGGAGATCGAAATATCATCAGGAGAAATTGGACAGAGCGAAAACATACAGCAGGCCGCATTGATAATGACATCTAATCTTAAGGAAAATTCCTCAAATTCTAAAGATTATACACATAAATTACAAACGTTCACTGACCGCATGGAAGTTGAAAAAAAACATGTAAAACCAACGGAACTCCAAATGTAAGACATCTGCACTTTAGACACTACCAAAAAGAAATGAATAAAAAGGAAGAAAAAGTAATGGCACAACCATAAAAATGGTCATTAAATATCAGGATGGATAGACTGAGGAGGGATTGTATTAACCACACCTCCACTGGATGTGTGCGGAACGTATTGCGATCTAGAAGATGTTTATTTCGAATCAAATCCCAAAGAAGTCAGCGTGAAAGAAATGGTCAGCAGCTGTTGGGATAAAAGAGTTGCTGTCACTCAGATTGCAGGAACACTAGGTATTTTTATGAGCAGTCAGTGACGATTACTTCATAAATAAATAAATGATAAAGAAGTAAAAAGATTTATTATTTTCTTAATGAAGTGCTCGTCTGATTTCCAATCTATGGTGCCACCTTACCTGATTTTCATGAAAAACACTCGTCTATCTGAAACCATTATAAATAATTTCCCCCACTCTTTACCTGTGCCTAAGCATAAACGTAGATATTTATGAACAAAGCTTTTTTTTAGAACTGCATGACTGTGGAACTCTGTTTCACTTTCCTGCTTTCCAGCTAACTAAAGTATGGTTGTCTTAAAGTCCAGTGTGACCAAGTTTTCTATTGACACCGTACACTCATTAACATTTATCCTTGAGTGGTTTCCGGGCCTTGATAAGTGGTGACCACTTTGTAAAAAAAAATGCAAGATGAATGCATTAGCAGACATGTCGCATATTTTTTTTTCGAATGAAGTCAATGTAGCACACACAGTAGAAATGGATATACGGGTTGGGACTAGTGTTACTATGTATCGTTCGTAAATAAATTCCGAATAATGCTATTGATACGTTGACAAAACAACATAATTGAAAAGGGCGCAACGTGAAATCGAATACTGTAGAAATCCAATATTTAAATAGTGTTTCCTTATGAACGCGTCTATTTAAGTATTAGTTAGAAACTTGAGATAAATGTAGATAAGTGATATATTTTTTGGAACATTGTGAAATCTATAAAACTTTACTTTCACATCCACAAGTGAAATGATTGCGCATCAAGGTAGAAACCGAAACTCATAAATTTGCAATTGTGCTGTAGAGACGCTGACACAAAGTCAACAGAGAGCAACACTTAACCTTTAGCAATAACAGCAAAATAAAAACATTAAAATGGCAAGAAAACGCTAAAACTAATAATAGAAACTAGCGGGAGCTGTAGAAATTCCACAACGGACTCTTTCATATGTAATATATTGATGTTGCCATTCTGTGGGTGTTCCGCGTAAATGGAAAAGCCGTGATATTATTGTAGCTCTTTTGTTAAAAATGCAAAATTATTTATCTAAGCTAGCAGAGATGCCTAGTGTAGCCAGGTCGTAAAATATACTTAAATAAGATATTTTAATTTATGCATATTTCGTATATATTATTATAGAGTCAATTTGCGATTGATTCTTATAAGTTGTCATTTCAAAAATAAAAAACATATCTATATGACTTTGGTGCATTAGCTTCTATTTAAACCGAAACCAAAGCTTATGAATATATATATATATATATATATATATATATATATATATATATATAGAGAGAGAGAGAGAGAGAGAGAGTTTGAGTTTGAGTTCCTTCAGTTATAATCGAAACCGAAACCAAAACTTATTAAGAATTCTTGGTAAAATTATTTATTACAAGAAATGGAAGGTCATAACAATTTTACGACAGTCAGTCGAAAAAAAAAGATGTAAGCGTGACACACAAAATAACACACACGCTATCGATTAATCAAAATAATATGAATATATTAAGAGTAAAATGTATTTCCGTTTTATATATGTGAAGCGCAAACGAAGACCTCACAAAATTATTGATATGAATAAATTAAAATTAAAATCATTTATTTAAAAAAAAGAAATCTATGCGTCTACACACTATATATATTTATAGATTTTTCATTCATTTAAAAATGAAGTCACAGAAACTCATGGCTATTTGGTCTTTTTACTAAGATCAAAGTGTTGTATCTTTCTTCATAAAACCAACGCGATTTGACGCCTGAAGTTTGTGTGTTATTATCCTCCATTGAAAAAAAATCAAAATCCTAGCGTACATAGAAATAACACACGAGAGATCGTATTAATATATAGGTTCGAATATCTACTTTATATGAAAACGTATTTATTCATTTATGTTTCTAACCGCCAGAAATATAAACATGTATTCATCTTAGTACCAACTATTTTCACAAGCTTTTGGCAAAGACGCCAACTGGAGGCAACAAATGAGATAACTGATACTAATTATAAACACGGAACGTGGTAGAGCAACAGTCAAAACACGTGTATAAACACGGAACGTGGTAGAGCAACAGTCAAAACACGTGTATAAAATAAAAATTCGAAGTTCGTTCCAAAAGAAAGGCCTATTTTTTAACTTAAAAAGTTGAAGAGTCACAAAGACGAGTCCGGTACCATTAAAATGAGCGACATTTTTTTGCCTTAGAATTTATTCTTCTACATAGTCACCACCATTCTTAATACGTTTGCCAGCGATGAATGATAACTGTACATTAGCGTCGGGCGCAGGCTTTGTAATACAAGGATCATACCAAAAGTAAAAAATCCTATTATTTTAACTCAAAAAGTTTGAAGAACTAACAAGACGAAAGTGGTACCGTTAAAACGAGCGACCTTTTGATCTGCAGAATTTATTTTTCACCACTATTCACAACGCACTTTTGCCTGCGATGAACGCTGGATGTGCACAGACATCTGGAGCGCGCTTTGTCATACGAGAATCATTACAAAAGTAAAGAGTACAATTTTAAACACAAAATTTAAAGAGCTGCGAAGACGAGAGTGGTACCATTTAAATGAGCGCCTTTTATGATCCATAATGTATTTGTCTATATAGTCACCACTATTTTCTATTAACTTTTGCCAGGAATTCAATGACGTATCTCTGCTTCTGACGCGCATCTATGACAGGGGTTGCTTTCTTAGAGTCTCACCGTCAATATCTGAAACGGAGAGATGAAACTTTCAGGTCATGAAGGCATGTTCAGTCATCATTGCAATGCAGTTTGAAATCCCCTTTAATCTATTTGGGTTGAATAAAAAAAATTAGGAGATATAACCTTTGGAATGTAGATCGTACTAGTTCAAAATTACCAAATGACGAATTCACGTGAAGCAGTTCAATAAATAAAGGATAATTTATACAACTGGCGGAAGGCAAAGACACAGAACTCAGTCAAAACTGATGACTAATGGGTTTTAAAATAGAAGCAAATAATATAGCAATGATAAGAATACAAGGTCAGGCCGTTACCCCTGACGCATATTAAACACCCTTTTTTTGATAAATTAAAATGGTTCTGAGATATGGTGGAAATTAAAAGAAGTTTCGGTACTAGTAGAGAATATGGGTCCCCGAAGAATCCACTATTGCAAGATAAAAATATGTCGTACGTTGGCAAGATTGATTTCTAAATCTAAAATGTCCGCCATGTCTTTCTCGGCCTGTTTCGGATCAGCTCCCATCTCTATAGCCATTTGCACGGCCAGTTTCTCATAGGCTTTCAGTTTCGTGTCATTCCGGCTCTTCAGATAGTACTTCCGTCCTGGCATTCCGAAAAGGGGGGCGTCCAACTGAAATTTGAAATAGAAAAGAAAATGGAATTAGTTCAAGTACAGTTTTACTCGTCTGTAAAAAATGCATGACTTAATTTCTACATTATCACCCAATGCGTTTGTTTCTTTATTATAAGTAAAAAAAAAATGGACATTTTAAAATGTAAATTGAAAACGGGAACTCAAAGTAAGCCTTAACCCAGTTTTCTAGTATATATATATATATATATATATATATATATATATATATATATATATGTGTGTGTGTGTGTGTGTATATATATATATAAAGAGAGAGAAAGAGAAAGAAAAATAGAGAACGAGGAGAGAAAGAGTGTGTTCTAGAAAGTTCAGGTAGTTGCTGTAAGAAATCTTACTTGTGAGAACTCAATGCAAAGCAGAGCATACATAAGAGTAAAAAAAGAAATCCAACACAAACTTAGTCTAATCGCATTATAAATTTATTTCGACCTAGTTTGGGCCTCATCAGATGAGAGGAACCACTCAGGTCTGTAGCTGACTTAAAAGTGATAAACTTACAGCGTTAGTATGAATTAAATGTGTAAACAGGCGGTCAGGGAGATGAAATGAGGATGAAAGAGCGAAAAGGATTTTCCTTGTTTATCTGTTTATTTATTATCTTTATCGTTTTTATTTATCAGTATTTTTGATTAATTTGTTATTATCTTTATTTTTTTACTTGTTATATTGTTTCTTTTTTCGTTCTGTCTTAATTTAATTCTTTGCATCTTATTATATTATGTTATACAGAAATTCTTTATACTCCTTCCTACTTCTGACTAACATCCCACTTTTTGACAAAATATTTGAGACAATAATTAACTAAGCTCTAGTCCATCACCTTACAGATGCTAAACTTCTGACTGACAAATAATATGGATTTAGGCAAGTCCGTTCCACAGCACACATCCTAACTGTAATCTCAGAACGTATATACCAGTCACTGGACAAAGCGGAGGAGGGTAGAGCAGTGCCCCAGATATATCTAAGGCTTTTGACAGGGTATGGCACGAGGGTCTTCTCAAGAAAATCAGATCATACGGCATCACTGGAAGAATACATAACATAATTACATCCTTCTTAGATAAGAGAAATATCCAGGTTGTCCGTGACAGTCGTACATCTAAATAATATGCCTCAGGGGTCTATCCTTGGACCTCTGTTATTCCTAATATTCATAAATTACCCCCTGACAAAATTGTTTGTGAGATGGGTATGTATGCTGACGACACTACGCTCTATGACAGACACGACAGGAAAACAAATGAACACATATCTAAAGAAATGACAGAAACACTAGAGGATGATCTCCGATCCGTAGTGGAATGGGGACAAAAATGGATGGTCACCTTCAATGCAGCCAAGACTAAACACGTTTCCTTCAATAATTACAAGAAACCTTCTCTACCAATGACTCTTTATCTGAAAGTACATTTTTTAAACTCCTCAGCCTAACGTTCACAGGAAACATGAGAAACAACTACATTGAGAACATTGCCAGGACCGCTGCGAGGAAGGTGGGTTCTCTCTACCGTGCTAGAAAGCTATTAACGCCTGAAAGTATCATGTACCTCCATAAGGCCACCATTTGCCTATGTATGGAGTATTGTTGTCATATTTTGGCTGTTGCATCTGCCACTAGTCTCACGCTCCTAGACAAGGTTCAAAAGAGAGTCGCCAATCTGATAGGTCCTGAAATGTCAGCTTAACTTCAGCCTCTGTCACATTGACGAAATGCTTCATCCCTCTGCCTGTTCTACAAGTACTTTAACGGTGATTGCTCTGACGAACTGCAAGCACTTGTGCCCCCTAGACGTAAATACCCCCGACAAACCCGACAAGCAGCTAACTCCCACCCCTTCACAGTATAGATCCCTAGATGCAAGAGAGCCTTCTACTCTAGCAGTTTCTTCCCCAGAACAGCTAGACTTTGAAAGTCCCTTCCGGGTCCCTGCTTCCCCAACTGTACTGACATGCAGAAGTTCAAGTGTAACGTGAACCGACATCTTATTGCCAAACTTCCTACACTACCCCTGATGTTTATGTCCCTGATAGTAGCCCCCTACAACAAAGTGGCAATATGCCTTGTTTGGGGTGAAAATGCAATAAAAAAACAACATTTACTTGAGTCTCCCTAAATGATCTTTAAGTCCCCCACCTGACTTTCATTCTTGTCAAATCATACTTCTCCTCCTCTACCACCTGAATAATCTTTCTACTACACTATCCTCTTTCAATCAAATGGGTCTTCTTTCTTCTTTCCATCTTACTTCACCTCCATCTTCTATCTCTTCATTTAATTCATACTAACTCTGTAAACTTATCATTTTAAATTCTGCTACAGACCCGACTGTTTCGTATCGTCTGATGAGGTTCGCACTGAGAGTCGAAATAAATTTATAATGGTATTAGACTAAGTTTGTTTTGAGATTTTTTCTTTTACTCTTATATATATATATATATATGTGTGTGTGTGTGTGTGTGTGTGTGTGTGTGTGTGTGTGTGTGTATGTGTGTGTGCGTGCATATATATATAGATATAGATAGATATAGATATATGTATGTGTGTGTTCACCTCTGTTTTTGTTTTCTTCCTCTCACAGCTAAAAGTAATAAATTATTTACATTTGACAGCTGGAATACAGCTTTATGGATTTAAGTAATATTATATGTGTTAAATTTTAATATCTCTAGAGCTTCTAAAACACGTTTCTTAAAATGAAAAATGATCTTTAAATGAACGTTATAATAGGTAATTATTATTTTGCTAACTCTAGAAATCTGTCTCGACAAAATTCTTGTTATATAACAATATATATGTATATATATATATATATATATATATATATATATATATATATATATATATATATATATATATACTACCAGGGAAACCAGAATTGCCTGTGGTTTTAAATGAAGATCAACAAATCTGCCATAGTTTCAAAAATTCTAAAATGCACTTATCTAATTGGGTTGTAAAAACTCTTCGACTTTGGTCCAAATCAGACTTTAATTTTTAATCGGATTTTTTCGATTCTTAATACTTACCCGAGGGATTCCAATTAATAAAAAAAAAACAATCTAAAAAGACTCATAGACACGAAAAGTAGATTTGTGGAAAATTTCAAAAACATCTACCCAGTCGTTTTGGAGTCCATATGGTAGGAAGTTATATACACAAGCACCACACATAAACACGAAGACAAAATACATTATATTTTGATATTAATAAAATGGTAACTATTTTTTCAATAAATTTTCTGCTCGCTACTTACAGTTACTACTATTTTGTCCCTGTTTAATAATTCTTAATTTTTCCTTAGTTTATATATATATATATATATATATATATATATATATATATACATATATATATGTGTGTGTGCGTGTGTGTGTGTGTGTGGAAGGATAAAATTGTCGCCCTAAAAAAGTCGCCATGATTCTATTTACGTTTGAAGAAAACGCTTTTTATTTTATTTATTTTATTTTTTTTGCCACAGACCCTCTACTAGTTGGCCAGTTGTGTACAAATCTCAAGAGATATAGGGTTCTAATGTGACACAATGTTACACTCATGCTTTCTACTGATCTAAGTTATGTCAACAGGATAATTGCCAGCACCCTCAAAATGCAAATAAGGGTAGTTCAACGCTTGAGAAAACAGCTCAACAAATTTTCCGGACACGGTTATTGCCTTTGGTGTGGTTTCAAGTGAGAGCCACATCATGCCATCTCACATCTTCGATGTCGTCTTCAGTCAACACCAAATGTACCTAGATATGCTGAAGACTATGGTGATCCCCTGGTACAATCAAGTGGCCGCAGACAGACAGTAGGACTTGGCGCTGGCCCACAAGTCCAAAGAGACCCAGAAGAGCGGTACGACTTTGTACCCTTCTCTCATTGTCCTCCTGGACTACTTCCTTTTGTCATACATCGAGAACATCAACATGATATCCCACAATACCAAAACCAGCTGTATCGCTGCCATCCGTCGAGTATGAACCAAGCTCCCTCCCCCCAGCGCTTGTGGAAAAAGCATGCTCCTAGTTCCGTACCCGTATCGAGGCGGTTATTGTGGCTGATGGAGACTACATTTAATAGATACCAGTTATACTACATAAAGTTATTTGAATTGATTATTTTTTAATAAAAGTTTTTAAATAAAGGTGTGGTATTATTTTCTTCAGGGTCATAATTCATCGTCTCACACACACACTATATATATATATATATATATATATATATATATATATATATATATATATATATATGTATATATAAAAACAAATCAAGTTATATCAAGTTATATTCATCAATTTCGAGACTTCCTCTGGATGAATGAAATTAAGAAAACAAATATATATATATATATATATATATATATATATATATATATATATATATATATATATATATATATATATTCGATATTTACAAATAAAAATAAAAGCATCGAGAAATATTTAAAATGTTTCTGGATATCGTCTCCTCATCGGCATAAAAGTTGGGGAGGGAAGACACCAAAATTTTTTAGCAAGCTTATCGAAGCTAATTTAGTTGTTAAATCTTTGTAAGATTGTATTTCCATGTTTATTAAAAAAAAAACGTAAGAAGGCCTCTCGGTGTCCAAACCATTGATTGGTAAAGGTATTTTTTAACTAAAAGATACCATTGGTATTTATAACCATTGCTTTAAAATCTGAAACCCCTCAACTTTTCTATATATAGCTCGAGATAACAACACCTGTGGAGCTTTTCATAGCTGCAACACTTCTTGTTCATATAGACCTTATCTATAACACTCTTTAATATATATATATATATATATATATATATATATATATATATATATATATATATATATATATATATATATATATATATAAGAAAATAATCCGGAAAAATAATAATAATCGGAAAAGACTATTTTTAGAGAATTGTTTCTGCCACAATCTGTAATTTTATGAAATACAAAGTACAATAATGACTTGCGAAAACATTTAGTCACTGTACATTTCATACAATCAGGCCGAAGAAAAAAATCCAAGTGCAACCGTATCTATTAAATTTATCTTCTTTCTGATCTCTTTTTTTTTACTGGGATCAAAGGTGCATTTTATTTTAACGCTATTCTCTTTTAAGTTCAAACATTTTATAACTTTTCACTTTTTCTTTTCAAACCGTTTTTACACGAATGATAAAGACAATTCACTAAAATATACATATAAATAAATAACCAACTCACCACAACGACATAATATGACGTCATAATCACGATAACATACCGGTTCTCGTTATGTCACCGGCGGAAGCAACATTGAGCCTGGAAAGTATCAAACGGATGATAATTTGTGAATACCATGGGACTGAGAATTTCATGTTCTCGCGAAATTTCCTTTTTCGGAAGGAGCCGGTTTAATCCGCTTAGGATGTGGGCCGCTATGATACAACGGTTGATATATATATTTACTAGCGCTAATTATATAAAGATGTCCATTTTTTCAACGAACATAACAAAAAGTAGGAGACAACAAATTGGCAAATCAGTATGAAATATCGATGTCTCACATCAAAGCTATTTAGATAAAAGAAGATACTCTGGTTGCTATTTGATATATTAGAGTTTGTGAAAAAGAAAACGAATACAGTATATGTAATATAATAGTTGTTGCTTTGAATTGTATTTCTTTTTCGAGTTTTCAACTATCTTACATCTTCAGAAGAATACTAAATATATAGATATAAGCCAATGAAAGATCACGAATGAAAGAACAGTTTTTAATAGATTTATTTTAATATGAAGGAGATTGCGTAATATAATTTTACCTCATCCAGACATAGGTTGGCCAAGTCGGTAACGATCTCACACTGTGGAAATATAGTCACAAATGCAAAATAATCAAATTATATAGTTAGCAGCAGGCACTGAAATCTAATTGCATTTATGTAAGTCATTTTAAGTTCTCAGTTTACCAATGTGTGACCGCTTATCGAGGCCAAAAGGCCACTCGAGGTTAAGGTTAATGACTTTGTTAGGTAAACTTTTTTTATGCACTAAGCTCCCGGAAAACGCCGTGTCGCCTTGCTAATAGTCGATTGTAAGATCTACTATTATTATTAAAAGTTAGATGTTTATTTTAAGAAATTATTATTATGAAAGAACTTTATGATTATCGGTATGAAAATTAGATTGTGTTACGAGGACAAGCAGTTTTTATAAGTTATTGAATGCAGCGGGGATCTTAGAAACAATAAACATATAAAGAGCTATGCCAAATACATAAACAATACATTTGGCCAGACAAAATGTGAATGAGAAGTCGCATGTTAGGTCTTTGTGTAGACGAATGACGTAAGCACAAAGATGCAAGTTAGTTAAAAGAGGACAGTGAAAGAGGAGACGTCTGAATTAGAAGTCGAGAAGTCTCTTGTATGACACTAGAAAGCGAAAATGTGAACAGAATGTTATAATCTCTAAAGATGTCCGGCCGGGACTAGAGAATAAATGTTGTTATATATAAATATAACTATTGTGCCATATCGTCTTTGAACAACCAGTTATGAGTTTATTTGTCGTTTAAAATAAACTGTTTTACATGTACTAGCCACAACCCTTGAACATACCATGGTCATCTGACATCTTAAATATACAAACGGTCTATGATATAGACCGCTATGATATACACTCTCTTCATCATTCATCAAAGAACTCGTCTCCCTCTCATCGTCATCGTTTCGTGTCAGCATCAGAACACAAGTTATACGGCTATAAGATTTCGCCTGCCACCGACAACGTAACATCTGCATAATTTGATGCTCGGTTATCTAACACTTTGAGACAAAACCGTAATGGCTGGTAACGATAAATGAAACTAATTAGAATGTTCTTATTAAAAAGGAGTTCTCAAAAATAATTTGTTACATTGAACTTGTAAAACGAATATTTTGTAGCCAGCTGATAACTTGATTAGCTGATACCACCTTTTTGTAGATACCACCGATGTATCTGCCAGTCAGCAAGGTTCCATTCCTTCACTGTCGAGCTCCCCACATACCGGAACACTTTTTTACTCTAATAACTGAATGTGAACCAATGTGTGTAGCCATGAATAATTATAGGTTTTTAAGACTTTTGTCTTTTTCTTTTTAATATTTTTAAATATTTTTATAACGCGTTTCAAGCCTTGTTTAGCTCTCTTCGGATATTCTTATATAAAGGTTTTTTTAGTTAAAAGTTTGTGGAATTTCTGTTTGGAAAACGTTTTATCTCTGCTAGCACCGATTGTATTTTTCAGGGAAATGCTAATCTGAAATTTTGTGTCCCGAGTAGAGCAAATCAACGGTTCAATCGGTTAGTGTTAAGTCTATTTTAGGGGGGGGTGAGTCTATTTGGTGAATATTTTGAGTTTTTCATAACTTCTTTTCCTTTTTGATGTGTGTGTGTCTGTGTGTGCCTGTGGTTTAGGGCGAGGGTTCTTCAATATATATATATATATATATATATATATATATATATATATATATATATATATATTCCATTTTATTAGTGTAGATGCATGTATTTATGTATATGTGTATGTATGAGTGTATGTATATGTGTATGTAGGTTAAGATTGGGGACGGACCTTATACCTATCTAGATCTTCTACCTCTTGCATTCGAATCAAGTAATTAGCCACATGATTTACACTCTCATGTCTGTTGGCTGTCATGCCTCTTGTGAACTGCGACATTGTTTGACTGTGGAAATAATTATATGTATATGTGTGTGTGTGCATGAGTGTGTGAGTGTGTTCGTATACCAGGTTAAAGGTATTCAAAAGTGAGAACAACTGAATTTAACGAGGTAATTAACAATAGAAAGCAAAATATATTTTTTATTTATATTCAAATAAATATTCTACATGATCGCGATACTGAACATGTCAATGTTTTGGATACCTGATTAGAGTAACCAAAATCATCTTCAGCAGATTAGACAAATAAAATGAAAGTTAAATGAACAGCCTCGTTTACTTAAGCTATGACAATATGTGTATGTATTTATGTACTTTTATTCATACTTAAGTAAGCATTTGATAAGATCGCTACACGAACATGACACGATGTTTCCGATAGATGGTTAGGGTAACAAAAGTCCTCTACAGGCGATTAGAAAAGGTACATGTCTCTAGAAGAATCAATCTTTAAAAAAATCGTTTTTTAAAGACGTAAAATGTTTATTTATATATGAATAAATGAATAAATCAATCTTTCACGAAAAACACCCGTCTAGCTGAATCCATTGTGAAAAATTTCCCCCACTCTATATCTGTGCCTAAATCAAAACGTGGATTCCATTAACAAAGCTTCTTTCTTAGAACTGCACGCCTGTGGAACTCTGTTCCGTCTGCCTGCTTCCCTCCGGACTACAACTTGGATGTCTTCAAGTCCAATGTTAACAAATTCCTAATGAACCGCCCCCTTAAGTAAACACTTCAGCAAATCTCCACACTAACGTAATGTACTTGCAATAACCCTTATCCTTGAGTGGCTTCCGGGCCTTGATAAGTGGTGATCACTGTGTAAAAGAATATATATATATAATAAATGCATAAGTAAATTTTCAACGGTAGCAAACAATTGTAGAAAATATTTACCGTAATAATATTTCTCGTTGAGTTTTTACTGTCAATCTTCACCGCGATAGAAACGATTGGCTGGACGTTGTATCTTCGTAGGGCTACCAGAGTGGAGACCAGGTTAAAGGATTTCGGGGCCCAATTAGAATTCCGCACTGGCCATCCGCCTAAATCATTTTGGATCACTTTTTCGAGTTGTGTCATATTCCTCTGTTCAATTAAGGCTGAAAAAATAAAAAAAATTAAAAAAAAAAAACGGGAATCAAATCCTGTAATATTTTATGTGTTTTCTGAGGCAAACAAGTTCATTTCACTTGCAAGTATGCGTCGCTAGGTGCTCATTTATTTTTCTTAAAAGATTTCTAAACATTGCTTGATGTTTACCGCATACACAATTGCATGTAATGTATCATAACATCTTGTTTAGTATTTCATATTATACTCATCTATATATTAATACTATAGCGTGTGTGATATTTTCCGTGTCACGCTTACATCCGGGTCGTTTAATTGTTATGTACTTCCATTTCTTGTAATAAATAATTTTATCAAGAATTCTTTATAAGTTTTGATTTCGCTTTCGATTATAGTTGATGGCACTCAAGTCATTTAATTTTTTTATAATAATCCTGAGAAGTTTTGGTTTCAGTTTCGATTATAGCTGAAGGAACGAAAATTATATATATATATATATATATATGTAATATACTGAGTTCGTGTAATTCAGTAAGTTTTCATATACTAATAGGTTTTAAGCCAAAAATAGTTGACTTAAGGATTAAGCTACAAAAGTATCACATTTCATAATTGAGCATTAATATACTGTATTTACAAAATCAAGACGTCAAGACAAGGTGCTGATCGCAGCAAAAAGTGTATTTCATTTTATTTTACAATTGTTTCAATGTCCAGTTTGACAATTTCAAGCATTATATCGTTTGAAAATTTTCAGAAACCAGCATTTCTTCAGACTATATGAATAAACACACCTTTGACAATGTAGCATTTTTTGAATAGAAAGAAAAAAAAGCAGAGGGGAATCCCTAACGGGAAAAGCATGCGAGAAACATTTACCTTGGTTGTTGTTACGGAAAAGCCCATTTAAATATAAATGTATCGCCTAATTTTCGTATCCTTATTTAAGAACAGATTTATGTGAAGTTTCTACGGGGAGCCCTAAGCCATTTTAAAAAGAAAATTTTTTTTCAAATATATCCCATTTGTTGAGTTCCTAAATTCCTTTTTTTCTCAATGATTGATTTTTGTAAGAAGACTTTTTTTTTAATTTGGTATCTATATTTATATTATGGCCGTAACAACATTTTAAAGATGTTACGGTTAGTTTTAGTTTCGTATTAGTGGCAAGTAATGTTTATAGATTATCGTTCTATTTGTACATAGATAGAAAACCATTGCAGGTTTAGAATTTGATTGAATATGAGAATAAAGTAAAATGGGTGTATTAAATATATATAAACCTTGTAGGACATTTCAGGTGAAATGTTCTAATCTATTTACTGTCAGAAAATTCATAGTTATTCTACTTGAAAAATGTTTTTATGTCGTTGCTTAGGATGATTTGAAGGGAGATAATCTAATTAAGTTTTTAAGTACTGCTAGTTAGTTCTGTTTGAAACTGGGTCGATTTTGTTTCTTATGATGGTTTAAGGGAGGTAATTCAGGCCGTTTATGTTTTCGGTTCATTGATTACTAGAAGGCGACTATGATTTAATAATTAATTTAATCAGATAGGTTCAGATATTATGACACTGCTTTGCATTCAACAAGGAGCAAAAATCTTGGATAATATTCCTACTCTTTTGTCTTTAAGAACTTTCCCCTACAGTTGGTTTTTGTTTTACAATGGCTTATTTAACATATTGAATATATAAATTATGTTTTTGATCTAAATGAATAGGTTATGTTTAACCCACATCTGTTATTAATCACTTATGCTGCTCCTGTCATATAATTCATGCGTTGTGTTCTTGGGTTGTCTAAATCAATAAAATATTGTATGTCCTCTAATTTTTATTTTGACAGCAAAACCACCCATAGCTCCAAGTGTGTTTTACTCCGGTGGGAATATGTCTACTCCTGCATTTACGGATGAAAAACACTTAGAACATGGCGTGAAGTAGGAGAATAAGTAAGTCAGCATGGATTCTACCAACCTCGGGTGTCAGATGACAAAATAATTGAATTAATATTTAAATGGATTAACAGCCGCCAAGTTGCTAATTTAATTTTGAATAATAACTAGATTAATTGCTGAGTTGTTTTACTGATTTGAAGAGGATGTTATTTATTTTAACGTTATTACTGCTACGACTGAATACAAGAATGATAGCCGTTATGGAGAAAAAAAAAATTCCTAGATGAGCTATATACTTTATTTATATTTCTTACCCGGTTAAGAAGAAAGGAAACTATATTCGCATATTAGATTTGGATTCTTCATTTATATTGGAACAATTCTACCTATTTAACTCTACATTAAAATTTAATCCTGGCGTCCGATGATCCTTATTGTTGTAGAAAGGTTATGCCTCAGTTACATTTAAGGCGTGATAGCAGAAATCTATTTCTATGAAGGCATCCCTGTATGGCATCAAGTCTTTTATTCAAAATTTTCTCTTTGGAATTCACAATGTAAAAGGCTTCCAATAAACATAGATTGCACCTTTTTGATTTCCCGGGGCTGTTCACTACTGACCATTTTAATTAAAAATTTTCATTATTTCTGTTAAGTTCCCTAATTCAATCACCTAATTTAGTGGTACTTTTCTTTTTGTTTTTATTTCTAATGCTTGTTTTTGTGCCCACTTCCCTGCTGTCGTTTACGCCATCTCTATTAGTTTCTATCCCAGGTTCCTTTTAAAATGCTACTACGTGATTTCTGTATCTGTCCTTAAACACTGTTCCCGTGGCTCCCAGATATATCTTCTAAGTGTTATCGGTTTTTATCTCGCATTTATACACTATTTCCGAGGTTAGACATTTCCCAGCCAACAGAAAATTTTCAGGTATTCTACAATTACATTTTTTGTTTGGTATATTTCCGTTTGATGCTAGTTCGTTGTTATTCCTTACTTTGCTGATTTTTCTATTGTTGGAACTGATTATAATGTTAGTTACGTTTCTGGACGTTGAGAAAGATAATTTTACAGAGTTTCTATTTATTATTTTGCTTAGTTTATTATCCGGGGGAAAGTTTTGGTCTATTATTCTATAGAATTCCTTGGGTATATTATTTCTGATATGCTCGCTGAATGGATCTCATGTATTTCAGATGGTTTAATCGGTAAATCTATGTAGAAAGTTTTTTGGTTAAGTTTGTGGTAAGGTTCGTATGTGCTATTGTTTAGGTTGAGGGTAACGTCCATATATATATATATATATATATATATACATATATATATATATATTCTTAAGCTAATGAACACAAGTCAAACAGATTTTTTTTTTGAATCGCAACTTTATAATATACAAAAATCGACAGAACAGTAACTCTATAATAATATATTCGAAATCTGCAAGAATTAGAATATCATATATAAGCATATTTTACGACCTGTCTAAGTCGGGCGTCCCTGCTTGGATAAATAATTTTGCAGTTTTAACAGAATAGCTACAATAATATCAGAGCGTCTCCATTTACGCTGAATATCTACAGAATGTCCACATTTATATATTACATATGAATGAGTCCCCTGTGGAATTTCCACAGGTCCCACTGGTCATTATTAATCATAGATATGTTGGTATTGCTGTAATCGATTAATCTTCTTTAACAAATCCCAAAGTGTTTACCGTTTGTTAATATGTTTCTTTTTTCTCTTCGCGTTTATCTTGAACTACGGCGAGATCAGCAATAATAGATTTTTGTCTCCATTCTGCACGATCATAAGCTTGGTTCGAGGGAAGGTTGGTTTTAAAGCGGTCGTTGTGCAGCCTGTCTGCCTATTGTTTTCTTTTCGTCAAGCGATTTCATATTTACGAGTTAGTTTTTCGACGAACCATCAAGGCTGCCACTTTGTCATCTTGCCCTCAATCGTCGCGATATCGTAGCACCTCCGGATGCCGTCATTACAGACGTGATGAAACAATGCAATTTCTGATAACAGTTTGTTGTAATAATTAGTCGTACAGTTCCTATTAAAAGCAATGTGTAAACTTTTTGCAATGATTTAAAAAGTGTTTGAATGTGTAAACAACAGAACATTTACTGAAAAATTGTTATCTTTCGAAAGTTTTCGAAATCTTGTGAAAATGTCATCGAAAATCAAAATGGTAGTTTGCATAATTCCCCCAAAAGCCAAAAAAAAAATCTGTGTTTTGTTATTTCATATAAACCAATACTGGTTGAAATAGTTTGCTTCAAGTTCTTGCCAGTTTTGACTGTATGGATGGTGCAATTGCTTTATTAAGTAATTCATTCATAAAAGAAAAGTAGATAATGTTCGTTGCGTTTATTATCGTTTCCCTTATTTAGTTTTTTTACTCACATTTAATGGGTAATGTTTCCTATAACAATGGCAGAATTGTTTTTTCTGGATCGGAATATATCAATCTAAGACGCATAGCTTGTTAATTTTTTTATCTGAAAAATGGTATTTTTAACTCCTCGCATCAAGTAGCTTCGTCTCTTAACTGGAGCGATTTCCATAAGAAATGTGCATGACTCCGATTTTAGTTTTACCATGTGCATAAAACGGATTCTATTTAACATAACTACCACTTCAACTTAGATTGGGAATAGTCACAACCAATTTGTAAATCTTCACTTCCTAAAAATCCTCAAATTGAAGCTCCGCAACTGGATATACTTTCATATAATCAAAACGTCTTAATAAACTGCCACATAACAATAAAATTTCTGTAACAACAAATATTGATACAAACGGAATTTTAAAACGGAGTAATGTTTCGAAATGGAATGTAAAAAAGGTGAATACTTACTTTCATTCATACATGATTTATATAATATTTTTGCCTTTTTAATTGCAGTTATATCTTTCGGTGATATGCTACTTTCCAGTAAATCTGAAAAAAAAAGAATTTATGCCGAATTTGTGAGTAAAAAACTGTGGTATTCTTAAAGATTCGAATTACAAAAAATTGTTCAATAAAAACATCAAAGGAAAACAATGATGTCTTTATTCAAAATAGAAATAGTATATAACATAAAATAAAAATAGTATATAACATAAAATAAAAATAGTATATAACATAAAATAAAAATAGTATATAACATAAAATAAAAATAGTATATAACATAAAATAGTATATAACATAAAATAGAAATAGTATATAACATAAAATAGAAATAGTATATAACATAAAATAAAAATAGTATATAACATAAAATAGAAATAGTATATAACATAAAATAGAAATAGTATATAACATAAAATAAAAATAGTATATAACATAAAATAGAAATATCATATAATATAAAATAAAAATAGTATATAACATAAAATAAAAATAGTATATAACATAAAATAGAAATAGTATATAACATAAAATAAAAATAGTATATAACATAAAATAGAAATAGTATATAACATAAAATAAAAATAGTATATAACATAAAATAAAAATAGTATATAACATAAAATAAAAATAGTATATAACATAAAATAGAAATAGTATATAACATAAAATAAAAATAGTATATAACATAAAATAAAAATAGTATATAACATAAAATAAAAATAGTATATAACATAAAATAGAAATAGTATATAACATAAAATAAAAATAGTATATAACATAAAATAAAAATAGTATATAACATAAAATAAAAATAGTATATAACATAAAATAGAAATGGTATATAACATAAAATAGAAATATGATATAACATAAAATAAAAATAGTATATAACATAAAATAAAAATAGTATATAACAAAAAATAGAAATAGTATATAACATAAAATAAAAATAGTATATAACATAAAATAAAAATAGTATATAACATAAGATAAAAATAGTATATAACATAAAATAAAAATAGTATATAACATAAAATAGAAATAGTATATAACATAAAATAAAAATAGTATATAACATAAAATAGAAATAGTATATAACATAAAATAAAAATAGTATATAACATAAAATAAAAATAGTATATAACATAAAATAAAAATAGTATATAACATAAAATAAAAATAGTATATAACATAAAATAGAAATATCATATAACATAAAATAAAAATAGTATATAACATAAAATAAAAATAGTATATAACATAAAATAGAAATAGTATATAACATAAAATAAAAATAGTATATAACATAAAATAGAAATATCATATAATATAAAATAAAAATAGTATATAACATAAAATAAAAATAGTATATAACATAAAATAGAAATAGTATATAACATAAAATAAAAATAGTATATAACATAAAATAGAAATAGTATATAACATAAAATAAAAATAGTATATAACATAAAATAGAAATAGTATATAACATAAAATAAAAATAGTATATAACATAAAATAAAAATAGTATATAACATAAAATAGAAATAGTATATAACATAAAATAAAAATAGTATATAACATAAAATAAAAATAGTATATAACATAAAATAAAAATAGTATATAACATAAAATAGAAATAGTATATAACATAAAATAAAAATAGTATATAACATAAAATAAAAATAGTATATAACATAAAATAAAAATAGTATATAACATAAAATAGAAATGGTATCTAACATAAAATAGAAATATGATATAACATAAAATAAAAATAGTATATAACATAAAATAAAAATAGTATATAACATAAAATAAAAATAGTATATAACATAAAATAAAAATAGTATATAACATAAAATAGAAATAGTATATAACATAAAATAAAAATAGTATATAACATAAAATAAAAATAGTATATAACATAAAATAAAAATAGTATATAACATAAAATAGAAATAGTATATAACATAAAATAGAAATAGTATATAACAAGGATGTCAAACCGGCACAAATTGTGCCGTATTTCGTCATTAACGATTAAAATGGCCGTTGTTATCATGCAAGCTGGATTCATTTAAAAAACGCATCTTTGAATAAACGATTCTTTACACGTAACATACTACATTTTTATCCATTTGAAAATATATTTATTCTATAATGTATATTTTTCAAATTACTGTCATTATTTTAAATGTTATTCGGAGAACGTTTCGGCCGATATAACCCCCAACTTTCGAAAATAACTTTCGAAAATCTTCTGTCGCACTTAAGAACTTAAACAGAATTTCGAACAAAACTCTTTATTTAATCCACAGGGATAGCGTGCTCTCGTTTCGTCAGCCATGGCTGTTGGTAGAAATCATAAGTAATTCTCAATTGTGTTCTTAGAGTGGGAAAGTGATATTGAGAAATCAGCGCTCCCGAGAAGGAGCACGCCTACCTTGCAAAATATGCCTGTGCAGCCTCATCGGTATCTTAGCAGGGCGCCTCAGGCGATTATCAATAAAAAAAAACTCTTTTCAAGGAGAGATGGCAAAGGTTGAGAGGGTTGACCTCCTAGAACAAAACCAACATTACACCGCAATTAACAGGGAATAGGTCATTACAGGAATTGTCTAATTTATGTAGAATTCTGGAGGCGAGGCGAAAAAATCCCACGCCAAACGAATCAATGTATTAATTTTACGGGATGTTTGAGATGAGGATGATTTGGATTATTCGGACTATTGTACTGATCTTGGGTGATATCTCAAACGTTTTCGGCTGATGTAACCTTTATGTGCAACGCGGGAATATATTCTAAGAGACAGGGTGAAATGTGGGTCATACAAAGAATACACTTAGAAATTACTGAAGATTTCCAGCCGAAGATGTAAATTGATATGATATGACGCTTACTTAAAACCACACAAATGATCATAACCGTGGTCGGAAACGTTGTTCACCTCCCTGTCATCCGGATTTTTATTTGGGGACTGCTGACAATGGTTATGTTTGTTACGTTGCGCAGGACCCCAGGTTGTGAACGGTAGTAGTTAGTAGGTTTCCCCGGTTGTAACAAAAAAGCAGTAGCCGTTAATTTCATTGATCGTCCGCTAGTTTAAGTTGTTTACGACTCGAGCTAAACGCTGATCATGGCAACTGCTAAGACAGCATGGTTATTTCCCTTTGACCGGACATTTTTCACTCGCGCTGACTTATCAATTGTCAAGCTTGTCACAACAACGTCTGTATCTGAAACAAAGTTTTGACATGCACATAACGATCAGGCGTAACTCAGAACATAAATCAAAGACGTAAGTCACGATTGCTTTTCGTATAAAAATGTATTTTTAACTAAAGCCGTACATAAAGTGTTATCAAATAGTTCATCTCTGTGGCTTGGCTTTCCTTTCATTGAGCGATCGGAGGGGGGGAAGAAAGTGATTTCACTTCGACAATCGCACGTCCTTCGGCGGTCCTCAGACCTGCTTCTCTCCTCTTGACTCCAAAAATAACGTTATTATATTGACAGGATTTTTGTTCCAGTATTTTTCCACTATTACGATCTCTGCTTGCTTGCCACTGATTGATTAATTCATTCCTATTGTCGATAATTGATTCTTCAATTCCCAGGCAAGTTTTAGTTTTGTTTACAAATGCATTGCTTGCATTTGACCCAGATCTCCAGTAACCCATTTTTTCTTAGCCGGGCGACTATTGTTTTTGTTTATTGCACGTGCCTTCACAAACACGTTTCAAGCCTTGACAATAATTGTTTTTCCAGGACATTCCAATCTTTCTTTGTTCTCGCAAAGGAATGTCCCATTCCAGCAAAATATGCGATCTCCCCCACAATCACTTCACTTTGTAAACAAAAAATCGTAGTCCGATTTTTCTGTTTACGCCGTAATTATTTTTGTCACTTTGTACTGATGGACAATCGATATTCGATGCCCTCCTTTCGAGTTTCTTAAAGGGGGTTTATTTTAACCGTTATGTATCGGATGGTCCCAGACATCAGCTACATAACATGTTGTCAAAACTTGGATCGGTAGAAAGCATGAGTTGTACAGCGGCGCGTCTCCGATCTCGCTTGTTGAATATTGTGTCACTTTCAGACATAATTGTTCTTTGGATTTATACACAACTGGCCTATCAGTAGACGGTCTGCAACAAATAAAGAAAGGTGGTTTTCCTCAAACGGAAATAGAATCATATCGCCTTTTCTAGGGCAACACTTTTATCATTCCAACCTGTACAAACTCTCGATATACAAGATAAGGAAGATGGAGTTAAGACTTTCATAAAAAGCATCAAGTTATTTTTATACCATTCAATTGCAAGGATTGTTTAACACGTGTTCAATGTAGATTCTTGTTATTAAATATGTGTTTAACTTACCTTTAAGGATGTTAATCACTTCATCTCGAAGTACTGTGAATGTGTCAATGGACGACAGATCATCAGGTATTGGATGTCTCTTCACCCACCGACCGCAGGCGTATTCGAAAAAATCTTCGCACGGATCGACCTTTTCATCGATCGATTTAATGAGCCGGGACGCTGCAAGAAAAAATAATGACGTTTCATTTGTTTGAATCACCTATAAACTAAAAAAACCCGTGGCAATGTGAAAAAATGAGATCGTCCGATCGACAGGATTTTTTTTTATCGATGCATTTTTGTCGTATGTTGGCATTCGTTTCTACTATATCTCCATTGTTTGAATTCTTTCTAGAAGGGCATCGTTTATTTATGGGAGGGCCAAATGAATGTTGTCAACATCGTAAGTGAAAGCGAACAAATAGGATTCGAACTTAGTACAACCACGGTGTCAGTCTGTGTCCGTAATCATTTAGCTTCCATCGCTAAAAGTAAAATGTAAAATCTAACTATATGAATGTATCCTTTGTTTGGTAAAAATAAAATTTTATAACATTTCAGAATGAATTGTTCTAAAATTAAACGAACCATCGTAAATTGAATTATGTCGACTTAAACAGTTTTACAAAATATTCTTTGCATTTTAATTTCAATACATATTATTTCTGCAATCATTGCAAAATTATGTAAATGTTTATGATATATGAACAATTTAAAGGTGTGAGACTAACCGTAGCCCTCGGCGCAAGAGGGTCCGTGTGTGCCTGGCGTGTGGGGTGGTGGCTGATCCTGTGGTCGGGGCAGCGGAAGAAAGAGTTTCAAGATGGCGCCTGCCTGCTTTTATTAGAGACGGAATCTCGCAGGATCGCGCGAGATCTCGCGGGGATGCAAATTAGCTAGGCCATCTTGAGGAATAAAAATCGGTCCATTGGAGGTGCGAGGCAGTCGGATTCTGACGTTCGTGGCGATTAGTACAGTGACCGTTGGGTTCCGTTTCTATTCGTGCAGTCAGCTGAGCTTTGTTTGTTACCTTCGCGCCGTGGCTGTCATTGTTTGTTGGTTTGCTGTGTGTTGCTGTGGTTCTTCAGTGAAACGCTTCGTCGCCCACGACGAGACCCCCCGTCTCCTACACAAGATATTCTTACAAGCTATTTTGGCCCCCCCACTCTGAACTTGGTTTTCTTTTCTTCAATGGCGGATAGGTTCGATCTAAAGTTGATACCGGAATTCGACGGATCCGACCCGGTACTCAGCTGGGTTGAGTAGGTCGAGTTACATTGTCAGTTGTCCGGCGTGAAAAATGTCGAGCGCGTGATTCCTCTGCGTCTGACCGGCGGGGCCTTCGCTGTATATCAGCAACTCAGCGCTGAGGAGAAGTGTGACTACTCGAGTATCAAGGCGGCGTTGTACAGGGCGTTCGCCACTGACCCCGCCACTGCATGGGAGCAGTTTGAGACGAGGTCTATACGCTTGGGCGAAACTGTGGACGTGTATCTCGCCGAACTTAAGAAGCTGACGGTGTTGTTCGGCGGTCTTCCCGAGAGGGCCCTAGCCTACAAATTCCTGTCAGGACTCCCCGCTGGAGCAAAGCAGCTCCTGCGAGCAACCTCTACCGTGTCCTCACTACCGCTGAGTGACCTAGTGGACAGAGCCAGGACAATAATGAAGGATGACTCGACGGTGCAGGAACCGGTAGTCGCCGTCGCACAGGCCCCACCAAGTGGCGAAGGACCGTCTCAGGGACCCAGCCCGCAAGGTGATGTCATCTGCTACAGATGCAACGGGCGGGGCCACATGGCAAGAAATTGTAGAAGGCGGTCGACGGCTGTTCGCTGCTACCGCTGTAACAAGACTGGGCACATGGCCCGAGACTGTGCGGGAAACGGGGACGGGGACAAGGTGCCAGTGCCGACCTCTTCCCCGAACAGAAAATAAACAAGGCGCTCCCTGTCATTCAGGTTCGAGTTAATGACACGTTATGTTCAGCCCTCCTTGATTCCGGTTGCTCCCGCACCATAGTGTGTGCGGACTTCTGTCGGGCGTGGAAAAAGAAGAACGTCAGGATAACTACCATTACTGGAAAAATACGAATGTGTTGCGGCGTGGGTGTGGTACACATTCGCACAAGAACTGGGAACTCGGCCAACGTCGAAGCGCTGGTGACACGCGAAAAGCCGCTGAGTTTCGACCTGTTGCTAGGCTACGATGCCATCAAAGCCCTGGGCGGCGTGCGCATAACGCGCGCTGGCGTTGTAGAGTTTCAGGATAGGCCCTCGGTGTGTGCAGCACTAAGAGTCGACCAGCCGGACTTCAGTGCGGAATTCGACGACCAACAGAAGGCGTGGACCGCCACTTGGAGGTGGTCAGAAGACAAGGAACCGGCCAAACTACAAAACAAAGTGGCAGAGTACCGTATGCCCGACCAGATAAGGCCTGCATACGAAAGCGAGCTCCGTGAATGGATTAAGAACGGTTGGCTGATTCCATACCCCTATGACAAACTTGGACCCCCCCAAGGGCCTGATACCGCTGATGGCAGTTGCCCAACCTAACAAGTCAAAGGTGAGGCCGGTAATGGACTACCGTGAGTTGAATGCGCACGTTGATGCGTTCACAGCGGACGCCGACGTCTGCGCCAGCAAGCTGCGAGAGTGGCGCCGGCAGGGGTCCAATGTGTCCCTACTGGACTTGAGAAAAGCATACTTGCAGGTCCGGATCGGCGAGGCGATGTGGCCTTTCCAGACAGTGATGTTTTCCGGGAAGAGATACTGTCTTACGCGACTCGGATTTGGGCTAAACGTAGCACCCCAGATAATGAAGGCTATCGTCAATGCCGTGTTGTCACAAGAAGAATGGATCAGAAAGGGAACATCGGCGTATATTGACGATATATACGTGAACGAAGATATTGTGTCCTCTTCGCGCGTAAGATCCAAACTTGCCGAGTTTGGTCTAAACTGCAAGGACTCTGAGCGGCTTGAGGATGGTGCCCGCGTATTGGGCTTGAGCGTTCAAGAGGAGCGAGGGATCCTGAAGTGGAGGCGTGGAACCGCAGTTCCCGACGTACCCGACGTTTACACAAGACGTGCCGTGTTCTCCCTGTGCGGGAAACTTGTGGGGCACCTTCCAGTATGCGGATGGGTTCGTGCAGCGACAGGCGTCATAAAAAGGAGGGCAAATGCGGTCACCAAAGGCTGGGACGATGAGATAACCGACGAACTATTGGTTCGAATGTTAAAGGAGACCGTCGCTAGTGTGAAAAAGAATGACCCCGCCACAGGGGACTGGTGCGTGCAGGGAGACGAACTGAGCGTGTGGGTGGACGCAAGTTCTCTAGCGATCGGTGTAGTTTTGGAGAAAGATGGGGCCGTAGTTGAGGATGCCTGCTGGCTGAGACCGGCGAATGATGCTGCCCATATCAACCTGGCAGAACTCGACGCTGTAATAAAGGGCATTAACCTGGCACTTCAATGGGAAGTGAAGAAACTGCGTGTGCACACTGACTCACTTTGCGTGCACCACTGGGTGTCGGACACACTCACGAGCAAGGCCAGGGCACGCACCAAGGCAGCCAGCGAAATGCTGATAAGACGGAGGCTCGAGACTGTGAAAAAACTGGTGACGGAGTACAACCTGTCCATAGAAGTAGTGCTCGTCACCTCGGACTACAACCTCGCCGACAAGCTCACTCGGGTACCACGGAGATGGTATGAGGCTATGAAGAAAGAAGCTAAGCCATTGCCTCTGTGTGCTGCCTCCGTCGTGGAGGACGTAATCAGGAAGATACATCACGACAGTGGGCACCCCGGAGTACAACGGACCTACTACTTTGTGAAGTTGGCTAGACCATCAATAACAAAAAGCGCAGTAAGAGCAGTGGTCAGGGAGTGCCAAACGTGCCAGTCCATCGACCCCGCCCCAGCCAGATGGCGGAAAGGACAGCTGGGAGTGGACGCGACTTGGAGTCGGTTGGGTATGGATATAACCCACTACGGCAGCCAACACTTCCTCACGCTGATAGACTGCGGGCCAACGAGGATCGCGATTTGGCGCCAATTAGCGAGGCAGGATTCCACCAGTGTCATCCACGAATTGGAATCCATATTCTACGAAAGGGGGACGCCTGAGGAGATCCTCACGGATAACGACACGGCGTTCTGCAGCAGGGAATTTAGGCATTTAATGGACAACTGGGGGATCCGCCTTCGACACCGATGCGCGTATGTGCCGAGCGGCAACGGCATAGCGGAGCGATGCCACCGAACCGTGAAGAAGATCGCGGCCAGGAAGAAGTGTACGATCGCGGAGGCGGTTTACAGATACAACACAACGCCTAAGGACACCGTGACTGGCGGCAGTGCGCCCGCTGATGCGATTCATCACTACCACGTGCGCGTCAAGGACGTTGAAGTGTGTCTACCCGACCAACGAGAACCCCAGGGGACGTACCAAGTGGGAGACACCGTCTGGGTGAAGCCACCCGGCGGCCGGTGCACCAGCAGCTTTTGGAGGGGGCGGGTCACCGGCGTCATCAGTGAACAGGCCATACTAGTCGATGATACTCCGCGCCACGTAAGGGATGTCCGGCCCGCTCTAAGCGCTGACCAATCGGCAGGCAGTGGAAGGAGCGAGTCATCCGACGATGAGCGATGGATCCAACCTGTGCCCCATCGACCTGATGACTCAACTGCGAGCTCTAATGCTGATGCTGATGCTTCCGATGCCACTTCTGAGAGCTCCGATGAGGAAGTCCCGGCAATACCCCTCCGCAGGAGTGCTCGAATCAAACAGCCACGTCCGCCGTGTCACGTATGTGATCTGGAGACCAGGGGGGAGTGTGAGACTAACCGTAGCCCTCGGCGCAAGAGGGTCCGTGTGTGCCTGGCGTGTGGGGTGGTGGCTGATCCTGTGGTCGGGGCAACGGAAGAAAGAGTTTCAAGATGGCGCCTGCCTGCTTTTATTAGAGACGGAATCTCGCAGGATCGCGCGAGATCTCGCGGGGATGCAAATTAGCTAGGCCATCTTGAGGAATAAAAATCGGTCCATTGGAGGTGCGAGGCAGTCGGGTTCTGACGTTCGTGGCGATTAGTACAGTGACCGTTGGGTTCCGTTTCTATTCATGCAGTCAGCTGAGCTTTGTTAGTTACCTTCGCGCCGTGGCTGTCATTGTTTGTTGGTTTGCTGTGTGTTGCTGTGGTTCTTCAGTGAAACGCTTCGTCGCCCACGACGAGACCCCCCGTCTCCTACACAAGATACTCTTACAAAAGGGGAAAACATTCTTTTTATTTATGTTAAAATATATTTCGTTGACAGGGCAGATTTCAGTAGAACTGCCACTGGATATCGCATGTTAAATAACAGTTCATCCGAGTACAGACGATACTAGATATTTTATCTGCAATCGATTAATTCTCTAAATGTTTCTGAAATACCGTAATCTAAGAGATAAGACAGATTGTAAGAAGAATTCTGAACTTTACTTATTGTAGAAGGTTGGTCATTATTCGAAGTACGTTTTCTCTTTTTCTCCTCAAGCAAGGGATAGTGAGATTTAGAACCTTATCTACAGGAACAATATGTAGGGAGTTGATAAACGAGATGCACATCGCGTGATACTTGGACTTCTTCATGTTGGTACACGCATGGAAGCAGGAAACCGGAAAGGAATTTCAAAGTAGAGCAGTTCAAGATGAGAAATTATTAAAGTAGAAGGTTTTACGCTATCTATGAAATAGTGGGGTTTTGCTGCTTTATCGAGCGTATGTACGACAAGAGGTCACAGCAACGAGTTCGCCAGAGCACATTTCATTAAAATACTTGTAAAATTGGCACAAAGATGCAACATTAGACGATGGGACAGGGGTTGGTGTTTGGTAATAGTGCAGTATGTGTTACTTTCGAGACTCTTTTTGTACGTTAAGAGTGAGAGGTTAGTAGTAGATGGACCAACCCAGATGTGTCAACAATACACCATACATGAACGAGTAGTGCCTTTGTAAATATAGGGAATATCAGGTATGAGTAATTTTCTAACACGGAAGAGAGAACCCATCTTTCTTGCAGCAACCTTGGTAATATCCTCATATATTATCCAATTTACGATGTTTGTGAATATTAATCCTAAAAGTTTGGAAAATGAGCTTATCGCTAGTGTATTATTAATCATGACAATCAGTGCTGGAGAATATTTTTATAAATTGCTAAAGTGAAAGTCTTATCATCATTAAATGCTATCATCTATTCATGCTCCATTTTACTACAGAGTGAGGAGTCAAATTCTAAGGTTTTTGCTATTTACGATATGTGCGCGTTCGTTTTCTCCTGGTGTCAAAATTGTTGTGTTTATTATTTTTAAACAATTTTTGTGTATTTTTGTGTTTTTTATTTGTACATATTTTTATTGTTGTGTTTATTACTTTTTTACAGAATTCATGTTAATTGTTGTGTTTATTATTTTTACAGAATTTTTGTGTATTATTATGTTTATTATATGTACATATTTCTATTGTTGTGTTTTTATTATACAGAATTTTTGTGTATTGTTGTGTTTTTATTTGTACATATTTTTATTGTTTTGTTTATTATTTTTTTTTTTTTTTTACACAGTGATCACCACTTATCAAGGCCCGGAAGCCACTCAGGGATAAGGGTTATTGCAAGTACATTACGTTAGTGAGGAGATTTGCTGAAATGTTTACTTAAGGGGGCGGTTCATTAGGAATTTGTTAACATTGGACTTGAAGACAACCAAGTTGTAGTCCGGAGGGAAGCCGAGAGACGGAACAGAGTTCCACAGGCGTGCAGTTCTAAGAAAGAAGCTTTGTTCATGGAATCTGCGTTTTGATTTAAGCACAGATATAGAGTGGGGGAAATTTTTCACAGTGGATTCAGCTAGACGGGTGTTTTTCGTGAAAGATTGGCGAAGGGGGACCAGAGATTGGAGTTCAGACGAGCATCTGCCATGGAAATAACGATAAAACAAGGACAGGCTCGCAACGTCTCTTCTGTGGGAGAGAGATTGCAGGGTAGAGAAAAGGGCATCCCCCACTAAGCCACGAAGTCTATTTTGTACTCTGTCAAGGCAGGATAGGCTGTTTTTAGCAGCTCCTGCCCAGATATGGCAACAGTATTCCATCCTTGGACGTACTTGGCTTTTATATAGATAGAGAATTGCATCAGTAGTGAGATATCTTCTGGAGCGGTAGAAGGATCCCACCATCTTTCCAGCGACCTTGGCAACAGATTTGATGTACGTGTTCCATTTCAGATCAGGAGTAAAGGTCAAACCCAGAAGCTTGTCAAAACACAGGGCCTCACCCAGACGAGAGCAATCCATCACAATTGATGCCAGATGGGGATCAGAGCGTTGATGATGTAAGGATAGCAGTTTGGTTTTGGATGCATTAAAGGTAACCAGCCACATCTTCCCCCACTGAACCACGCGCTCGAGATCAGAGGAGAAAGAATCAGAGAGAACTTTGTCATTTACAGCCTTTGATGTGTTGCCGTAGATGGTCGTGTCATCAGCATAGATGTCAACGAATGATTTAAGTATGTGTTTATGGAGGTCATTGATGTAGATCAGGAAGAGAGTTGGGCCCAGGATTGAGCCCTGAGGGACTCCAGCATTTATATTGCAGGCCTCCGATTTTTGTCCATCTACCACTACTCTTATGAGCCTATCGGAGAGAAATGATTTAATGATTGAGAAAACATTTCCAGTTATACCGTAGCTGGAAATCTTGTGAAGTAGACCCTTATGCCATGCCTTGTCGAAGGCCTTTGATATGTCGAGAGCAATTGCCCTAGAAAGGAAGCCTTTGTCAAGAGATTCACTAATCCTGTGGGATATAACCGTCAGCACATCTGCGGTAGATCTTGCAGAGCGGAAACCATATTGTGTGTCACTAAGAAGGTTAATCCTGCTGAGGTGGTTGACTATTTCTCTATTTAATATGGATTCCAGCAACTTACTCATAACACACAGGAGACTTATTGGTCTGTATTGAGAAGGAGATGACTTATCACCTGAATTCTTAAATACAGGGCAAACTGATGAGGTTTTCCAGGGAGTCGGAAAGCACTTCTCCTTAAGGCAGCGCTTAAATAGTTTCGTAAGTATGGGAGCAAGTTCTGGTTGAAGCTTTTTTAACACTATAATTGGGATGCCATCAGGGCCAGTTGCTTTACTGGAATCTAGGTTCTTTATTAGCTTGGCGACCTCATGCACAGATATTTGTATGTTACCTAGCTTGTTCTGTGTTATAGGAGGAAATATGGGGAGTTGATGGCCTTCGTCGCATAGGGTAGAATTAGCTGCAAAGTTCTTTGCAAATAGTTTGGCCTTGTCTGACGCTGACGAGATGTCCTCTGGTCCATTGATAATGGTTGGGATAGAACGCACACTTCTGTTCAGGATCCTATTTGTTATTTGCCAAAACTGGTGGGATCCAAGCCGCTGATCAGCTACCTTGGTTTTACAGAATTTTTGTTAATTGTTGTGTTTATTATATGTACAGATTTTTTATTGTTGTGTTTTTTATTATACGGAATCTTTGTTTATTGTTGTGTTTATTATTTGTACCTATTTTTTACTGTTTGTGCTTATTATTTTACAGAATATTTGTTCATTTTTGTGGTTATTATTTTGACACAATTTTCGTGTATTGTTGTGTTTATTTTATGTAAAGACTTTTGGGGTGTGTTTATTATTTTACAGAAGTTTTGTTCATTGTTGCGTTAATTATTTTTACAGAAGTTTTCTGCATTGTTTTGTTTAATTATATACGTGAAATATATATAAATAAAGAGTCAATTTCCACATATATAATTAAAAAGTCATTTTGTATTAATAGATGGATACAACTGCGAAGTTTATAAAAACAATTCTATAAATTAATCTTACGCGAAATATGCCTGCGTACCTTTGAAATGTTTGAAACCACGTAGTCGTAACAATAGCAGTAGCGCTTTTAGATATTTATCTTATCTAAACTGTTTGTGCTGTTAGTGTAACATAGCCATTACACTGTAACCGTGTCGCTGCCTATCAAAGCTCGGATCGGCACGTTGTGTGAGATTTCGTCACAAAGGTTAAAACAAACAAACAAAAAAGAAGAAATAAAGAAACATCCGACTCGGCATTTATTTGTGATTCTTCCAACAATAACTCATCACATTATTTTCAAAAGTCGTTTTGCACACGTGTTTTATATCGCTCTACCATATAAAATGTGCTTTTTAAAAGTCTCCCTCCCGTCACCTCAGCCCGGCCATAGCCAGCGCTTTCTCGTCCTCGTTTTCACATGTTCATTTTCCCGGCACGTACTTTGCTTCTCCTCTTGACCACGTGATGCACTTTTTTATTTTCTCTCCTTCTACTTCGTGTGACGTCAGCGCGTACATACTTGCTAATTTGTAAAAGTGTTTTAAATGCGGCTGCTGCTTTTCTCGCTCTTCGACGCTCTATTACAACAAGAGCGCACTACTTCGTTACATAAGTTTTATAAAAATGAATGAGAAACGTACGATCAGTCGCTGCTGTTAGTTTAATAATTAACTGCAGAAGAAGTTCATGATATATTACTGTTAAAAATTGTCATAAACGCTTTACTACAATACGTTAATAGTGTTAACAAGCGGTAAAATAAAATAAATGTGTATTTAACAAATAAAATTCTCCGGCGGATTGGGTAACGAGCTTAGAATCTATTAGTAATGGGGTAAGAACTACACTACTTTTGTTTAATAAGAAAATTGAACTTTAATATTGTTAAGAATTGAATTTCAAAATTGATGTATAGGCTTAGACATGAAATTTTATTTATTTATTTATTTATTTATTTGTAAAATTTTCTAATTGATGTCATAAATAAACGAAGAAACAGACTTTTATGTAGGGTGTTACAATTGCTGAGAGATTTGGCGTGAGATAAATCTTCAGAAACTATTGCAAAATAACTAAAGCATTTCTTCCGGAAACTAACTCCCATCTTCACGTTATGCGATCTGTTTTTACATAGGAGGCTTTTGCGAAAGGCAAGTGTCATTCGTTCTCAATAACTGACCTTTCCCCTACATTACGGTTTGGTTCGGGAGATCCAAAAGCTAATGCTGAGTTACCTGAAATAAACCCCTGGTAGTCTGGCGCCCCGATAGTTAAGACACACATGGTGTGATGAAATGCCCTGTTGCTCTGTCATTACCTTATATTACTGTCATGTGTTTAAGGATGTCAAATTAAAGGTGCAGGGTTAGGTAACTCTAACAGAAACCTTCAAACTCGACGGTATTCCTCGGCAGAAGAAACATAATGAAGTTGGTTCAGCATATTACGACTTTGCGACTCGTCTGTATTCTCCAGTCGTCAAGACCTCTTTGTCATTGGAAACTGCAAATTTGAATTTGTGAAAGAAAAGTATGTTACATTATGTACACTTGAAAAAATAATACATAGAAAGGTATCTGTGTTTAGGCAATGGTATCGTCAACAATTAGTAAAAACGTCCTTTGGCGGACGGTGACTGACAACGAACGTAGGCTATTTGATAGCTGGAAACCTTTAGTACAAGAAATGACACGGGAATGTGTAATGGCGCTCAACTTTTCTGGAAGAATCTAGATAAATGTGAGTTTGCTGCATCTACAAATGAACAGCCCTTTTAACAATCAGTTCTGGTCACCCCTTAAGAGGCATGTGTTAGAGGAGACTTCTAAACCTACTCTGCTTCAAAATCCCATATCTGAGATTTTTTGTCAAGAATGGTCATCTTCAGCACTCGAAATCAAATTCAAGAATTATTATTCAATTCCTTTATATTGCCTTATATTATTTTTATCTTCAGCAGAAACCAATAGGCATATGAAAATCCAAAGTAGAAAAACTGAAGACAAAGAATGAAACTTTAAAATTCAGGGTAGGGAGTGCTTGTACCCTAATCAACAACAAAAATTCTGGTCGCTCAGGAAACCAGGCAGTCATCATTCCGAGCAAAATTCTAATTTTGATATTATCAGTTTGAGTGACACGCGATGTGCAGAAATACAATTGAGAGAAGACCATGGACAGTTTATTTTATTTTGGAATGGTCTGGGCGCAAACCAACTCCAAACTCATGGAACTGAGTGTGCAATCAGAAACTATTTTCTTCCAAAATTAAACAAACCATGTATTTGTGTTTATGAAAGGCTCATTACTTTGAGAATTGAATTCACCATCATTCAATTTATCACCATATTCTCTACATGTGTTCTAACACTCGCGACTGATGACATAGACATAAATAATATTCAGAGAAGTCTTAAAAGGCCTTCAGTAATTTCACATACCTTGAAAATCATCTTTTATCGGATGCTGCATCAAATGTGACATCCAATACCGACTGCCTCTATGCTCCAGACACCTATCGTTATCACCTAATGGCTCTGGATAACTTCATCAATTTTAAATTCGAAACATGCTGTGCATCCACTGGTAGGTCTACCGCGCCAACATTAGCCCCTCCAAGGCGACTGAGATCACATGCGATGAAATCTCAGTTATCAAAAGTCAACAGGGATGGACTAGTGACATTTTTCGAATTCCGGAATCCTGACTGCCGAAGTAGATTTTATATGACCAATTTAGAAAAGAAAACCGAAATAAGGGTGACGAACAGAGCCTCTTAAAGAGGGATCGTGGCTGAAATGTTGTATAGTGGGGTTCTGTATTACATGGGGGAGTTGTATATATGATGTGTATTCATTGACGTGTATATATATTCACGCGGCGATATTTTAGCTCTTCTACGTATGAATGCGTCTATTGATCGCATAATGATTTTCTAAATAGGACGTATAACAATTTAACAAAAGGGACTGATAACAGTTTCGGGGCATTTATATTCGAAGCCTTAGTGGTATATGATTTCCCCTCATTGGAAAGCTGCAACGCTGGCCCTAGATTATTTCTATCGACATTTTCCCTACTCTGAGCCATTACGGTCCGTGGACCGGCTTTCTTCTTCTGACTACCGACTGGGGCTGCTACCTCTGACTCACAACGCCTGACTAACTGATACGCGTATTTCAAGCTATCTCGTTACGTTATTTAGTTTACGTTGTAACATTCTTTTTAACCAAGTTAACATTTTTATTTGTGCTAGTTATGAAAACTGACACTCTTTTGTATTAAACTATTTTAACATAAATAATTTTATGTGTAAATATTTATTTCGATTTGATAACATTTTTTCTGACATTTTATTTGTACAAATATTAATGACGATCATAATAATGGTCTTGACCAGCACATTTTTCAGTGTTGCCCGGCCAATATCTAACAGAGAGAGAAACATTTTTTTTAACTAAACCGGTTGTCTGCTTTCGAGTATTAGAGGTGCGAAATGGTGTACTTGTGTAAAGATGCAGTAGAAATCTTTATTCGTGAATGGATCAGCACGACGATATATGTATAGTCACCGACATATAAGCAATGAATTGTATTCCAATTCTATTTGTCTATAAACATTCACAGTATTAACTTACTAAATAGTAAAGTTAAATAATTGCAATTCATTCCAAGGTAAAGGTTATACTATGCTTGTAGTTAGCTGCTATTTCACTTCTTATGTTTAGTAAATTTATTTTGTTTAATAATTTAATGTTTACTTTATTTACTGGATTATCCAATTCTATACTTATTGATGCCTTTGTACGTATGTACTATTCAATTATTTCTGATTTAACTATCTAATCGTAACCAAAATAGGAGTTATGTATAAACAAACGAACCTTCTTACAAACAATTTTTCAGCTGTAAATCGAAGAGATGATTGAAATTCGATACTTACCAGCCACGGCACATCCAGGCGTGAGACAGATTTTATGTTTCGTGTCACCTGAAAAATATAATCATTAGATTGTCTTATTTTTAGTTTTAATTTAATTCATAGAAATTATAAAAATATAACAGATTAAAAGAAACTTGAATTTGAAAGCGATGCGAAAATAATTTGGAATGAAGACACCGTCTGATACGGAATAACACAAGGCTTCGAATTGAGTTGAAATTTGTTTTTGAAAATTTTATTTCTCGCAATACGAATCAAAATAATATGACACCATTTTACAACATATCATCCTAGTTCGATACTTTACGTTGATAAATCAATATTTAATTCAGAATTATTCAATTCCTTTATATTGCCTCATATTATTTTTATCTTCAGTAAAAACAACTTCTTACATATTACGCTCTATGTTTCAAACAAATCGCACTTAAATTAGAATAGAATACCGAGTGACGTGTTTGATTGAGACTTTAATGACAGACACATCTGTTTTTGATGAATTAAATTAAATTGAATTAAATTAAACACTCTCTCGTACATTGAAATAATACTCCTGATAAAATTTAGTTGGAGAATTTTTATGGAAATCATTCTATACAGAGCGTGAAGCCACTTGATGTAAAGTTAACAAGAGCGAAAAATTATTATTGTAAAGACAGTAGATTTTTTTTTTACACAGTGATCACCACTTATCAAAGCCCGGAAGCCACTCAGGGATAAGGGTTATTGCAAGTACATTACGTTAATGTGGAGATTTGATGAAGTGTTTGCTTAAGGGGGCGGTTCATTAGCAATTTGTTAACGTTGGACTTGAACACATCCAAGTTGTAGTCCGGTGGGAAGCAAGCAGACGGAACAGAGTTCCACAGGCGTGCAGTTCTAAGAATGAAGTTTTGATTTAGGCACAGATATAGAGTGAGGGAAATTTTTCACAGTGGATTCAGCTAGACGAGTGTTTTTCGTGAAAGATTGGCGAGGGGGGGACCAGAGATTGGAGTTCAGACGAGCACCTGCCATGGAAATAACGATAAAACAAGGATAGGCTCGCAACGTCTCTTCTGTGGGAGAGAGGTTGCAGGGTAGAGAAAAGGGCATCCCCCACTAAGCCACGAAGTCTATTTTGTACTCTGTCAAGGCAGGATAGGCTGTTTTTAGCAGCTCCTGCCTAGATATGGCAACAGTATTCCATCCTTGGACGTACTTGGCTTTTATATTGATAGAGAATTGCATCAGTAGTGAGATATCTTCTGGAGCGGTAGAAGGATCCCACCATCTTTCCAGCGACCTTGGCAACAGACCTGATGTACGTGTTCCATTTCAGATCAGGAGTAAAGGTCAAACCCAGAAGCTTGTCAAAACACGGGGCCTCACCCAGACGAGAGCCATCCATCACAATTGATGCCAGATGGGGATCAGAGCGTTGATGATGTAAGGATAGGAGTTTGGTTTTAGATGCATTAAAGGTAACCAGCCACGTCTTCCCCCACTGAACCACGCGCTCGAGATCAGAGGAGAGAGAATCAGAGAGAACTTTGTCATTTACAGCCTTTGATGTGTTGCCGTAGATGGTCGTGTACTCAGCATAGATGCCAACGAATGATTTAAGTATGTGTTTAAGGAGGTCATTGATGTAGATCAGGAAGAGAGTTGGGCCTAGGATTGACCCCTGAGGGACTCCAGCATTTATATTACAGGCCTCCGATTTTTGTCCATCTACCACTATTCTTATGAGCCTATCGGAGAGAAATGATTTAATGATTGAGAAAACATTTCCAATTATACCGTAGCTAGAAATCTTGTGAAGTAGACCCTTATGCCATACCTTGTCGAAGGCCTTTGATACGTTTATTATCGTTATTAATTTAACGAAGTTTACATAATAGTGCTCGATAAAAGGGTAATTGATACTTTTATTTATAATCAGGTAAACATTTTGACATAGTCACTGCACAGTCATGCCAATGTTTTGGTCAGTCAGTTCTAAATAACCAGTGGCCTTATCAGGTGAAGCGAATTTCCACTTTAAAAGCGATTTGGTTCTTAGGTTAAAGTATATATTGTTGTTAAAAGCATCGAATATATTTTTGGGATTTAATGTCAACATTTTCTAAAACGTTCTATCAATTTCATCGCAAAACTGATTTTAATGACATATAGCATCTCATTCCCTCCTAGGATTATGCATATAATTTTCTTACAACAAATTAAAGAAAGAACAAAACAAGAACGAAAGTAAAAAACAGCCGAAAACATCAGATATATACGAATAGTACTCCATGTTTACTTTTAAAAGTTAGAATTCGATACTGAACTTTAAAAGAAGACGGAGAATATTACTGATAATATTGTCGCGTCTCTTTCATCACTTTTTCCCTTTTTTTATTTCACTTCAGCTAACATTTGATTCTGTTATGATTTAGATTTATATCAAAGAGCTCTTTTAAGAATAGATGCTGTTCCCTTTATGGCTGCTATTTGTATTTCGTTATAGCTCGGTCTTCCAGGGATTTCTTCAAAGTATTTCTAAAGATTCTTTTTTATTAAATCAGTTGCCCCTATCACAATCGGTATGATGTTTATTTCTTTCAGAAAACATGTCGTTTTTAGATCATTTTTTAGGTCCTGATATTTTGTTATCTTTTCCTGTTAAGCTCTATTAAGGACAAAATCATTTGGGACTGTGACATCGATAATGAGCCCAGTTCTTTCGAGCCTGTTCCATATTACAATATCTGGTTTGCTGGCCTTGTCTTTTATGTATCTTCCCGCTTGTATGTCTTTGTAATAGAACACGGTCACTTTTCCATTTGGTGTTATCGGTGGTGGTTCGTGTTTCCAGATGTTCGTCGACGTGTCAACTTACATATCTCCACAGGTCTTCCAATGGAGATACTTACATACTTTGTTGTGATGGGCAGTGTAAGGGGCATCTACCAATAAGATTGGGCATGCAGACATTAGGTGGCAAAACTAGCATTGACCATTGTCTTGTAGCCATTTTTTAATGCATTTGTGAGTAAGCCTTGATTTTGACTGGCTACAATGAGTCTTTCCTCGTCAAATGGGAGTCTCCCGCTCTTAAGTTATTGGAGTAAAGCATCCATGTCTATATATTCCTGTTTCAGCTCCCCCAGGAACTTTCCTGCTGTTTTATGCTGTTCCACTCCTTGTTTTCTTGTGTCTATCTCGATTTCGGTGTATTTCTTTCTCTTTTTTTCTTGCAATCTGTGTTGCTAGTTCATCATTTACCTCGGCAGTATTTTCCAGTATGATACCCCCAAAGTTTTCAGCAAGCTTTGTGATTGAGGTTTGTTGGGGTAGACGTTCATGGTGGTCCCTCACTATTTCTATTGTTATTAGCGTGATTACCGCTATGACTAGTTAAACTTGATGTGGCTATAGAAGCGATCTTAAATTGTACTAATATGAATCACGTTATTTCCCACAAGTTGTCAAGGTAGGTGACGGGTGTAGCTTTCTGTAAGTTCCTATGATAAATCTTCGAATAGACAGCCATTAACTTTCCCCTACGGAGCGAAAAAAAACCACACAAGAACAAATATTCGTAATTTTGACTTTAATTCATCCACGAATGCTAATACTTTTTTGTCAGTAGTTCAATGCAGACAGTTTTGAAACGGAATGTTTAAACACTGCATCAGATTTAATGAACCAAGTCTAAGCACACAGGCGAATAATGAAGCTTTAGCTGACGATTCCAAACGAATTTATTTTGTGTCAACTCTACTAATGAATTGTCTGGTTTGCGTTTCTATGTGTAAATTGCTTGCATGCGTATTTACAGCTAAACGAAATGATTTGAATAAAAAACCATTCTAGAAATTGCAAACATTGCAAAATAGATTCCATGTTTTTTTTACGGAAGAAATGTTTGCTTATTTTTCTATTTTCTGTTGATTACGACTAAACACTTTCTACAGTTCTATCAGATTGGTCAATTAAAAATTTATTGACAGAATAACAGTTATAGATGTCAAAATTTCTGTTGAATAGTGATATTAATTTTTTAAAGGTTTGTCGATTCTTGTTACTAATGAATGTTTCGCCCATCTCATTCATAGCCGTGAAATATCGGTTCTTTAACTTATTCTTGCGATGAGGCAGCGCCTCGCTTATGATGAGACATTTTTTTTTACCATAAGTAGGTATGATTAAAAATAAACTCGATAGTATAACGTTGTGGGAAAAAGAAAAGAAAAAATCTATAGCATTAGAAATATATCAACGTTTCGTCCTCATTTTCAAGGGGACTTCTGCAGGATCATAAAATAGTTGAAGAAAATTAAGCTATAACGATGATGAGTAGAAAGATTTTCGTGGTACCTTTCTTTAAAGATGATCGAAAATGGGGACGAAAAGATATTTTTCTAAAGCTATAGGTTTTCCTTTCATCTTTCTCATAAGTATGTTTTGGCTTAACCTTAATGTGCACCATCCCAGATTTTAATTTCTATGTCTAGAGAAGGGTATCTTTGTCTGTGATAAGGATAGAGTTATGGACTTGTATAAAATGCCACTGACCCAATTTAAAGAGTGCTGGCCTCAACATAGGATTTCATGTTGATTGTCTGTGCAGTGCATGGAACCCAGTGCATGTAAACCATGCTCGCATTGTCAAAAAAGGATCATCATAGGTTTCTGGGTGGATTTGATCTGCCTGGCCTTCTTGGGTCTGAGAGAGACAGCATCCATCCACTGGTAACTCTGTCTCTTAGGGTCTGTGTCATAGAGGTATATTCAGTTTTCATCGCATATCACCAGAGAATCGTTAATTGCGAGGTATGAATTGATCAGCCCGACTCCCTCCCTGCTCTCATGACAACGTATTTCGTTCTGATCTTCCCTGAGCACCCTTGGGACATTTTTTTTTCTATACACATACAGACGTTTCGATTTTTTTTCTTTTACGCTTTTCTCAGTATGGAATTACGTAATTGAATGTCCGTCGTGTGTTCATGATGAGATAAAAATAGACTGGCCAACCTATTGTTATCTATATAAAGTTAGTTATGTGTATATGTTTATATGTTTATGCAACTTATTGATTCATAAACTAATGAAACTTTGATAATGATACCTTTTCAGAATATATATATATTTATATATATATATATATATATATGGGGGGTATGTGCACTTTTGATTTGTTTTACATAAGTATTTTATGCCGCTACACATTCATGAACATGTTTCGGCCAACTAGTTACAAGTTCCCAGAAACCTCTTCAGGCGCAGGAACACTACCTTTGTATAAGCAGTATCGTTTGAAGAGGTCGCTAGTTACTTGTAATTAGCTGACTGAAACATACTCATGAATGTTTAGCGACAATAAATTCTTATGTAAAACAAATAAAACAGTATACCTTACGCTACCTCAGTATTGAGTTTTCTAGTATGTTAAAAAAATCATTAGTTGTTTCACCTTTTATAGATGTTAACCTCGAAATAATTGTAAATATATATATATATATATATATATATATATATATATATATATATATATATATATATATATATAGTCCTGGTCAAAATCATAAGACTACTTAAGAAAGTAAGCGTTTACGCATATTATCGAATTTTTAATCAGACAAATGGTTGAAACCATTGCCAAACGGGAAAATATGATGGAAAAAAATAAAATCTGCCTCATTCAAAACCTTAACACTGATGTAATAATTATTTTTTTTAAAAAACAAACATTTTCAAGATGATAAGACCACTGATAATTTATCTAACAAATGGCAATTATAAATTACTAAAAAGGGTCTCAGTATTTAGTATATACTCCATTATTACGAATTACTTCAAAAATTCTCTTCGGCATGCTTGCGACTAAGTTTTTTATCAGTTGCGAAGGAATTTTATCCCATGTACTGAAAACTGAATCAGAAAGTTTTTTATCGAATCATACTGGGTTCCATCCTTGAACACTTCTTTTGCCATCCATCCCTAAAGATTTTCAATGGGATTGAGGTCCGGAGAACATGCTGGATGATCTAACAATTCTATCTTATTTGAAGAAAAGTATTCTCGTTCTATATATATATATATATATATATATATATATATATATATATATATATATATATATATATATATATATACAGAAAGAGAGAGAGAGAAAGAGAGAGAGAGAGAAGAACAAACTGAGTAATGTGTTCATCAACGTTTCCTCTTTATTTCGAGACTTCCTCTGGATGAATGGCATTAAGAAAACAAAAACACCAGTACGAATATTTGACATTTTTTCATGTGCAATGTGTGACGCTGTTCTATTTCAGAAACGGAAAAAGACGTTGGGAATTTCAAAAAGGAGGGAAGCTTGCGTTGTAAAAGAGAGAGAGAGATTTTTAATAACGTCATATAGTCGTTAATATGTTTTTAAAAGATATAAATGCAGATAATATTCTTTCTGGAAAGAATATGTCTGTTAAAATTCAAATATAGGTGTGTAACAGACATGAAATGAGTGTTTTTGTTATGTAATTTATTGAATGATATTATATGTTTTATTTATTACAGGGGGTGTTTCTATGGTGTGAGAAGGTTAACCCATGCCTACAATTAAATTATGTTATTTTAATAAAAGTTTACTTATTAATGGCGCTACATTATAGAAACCTGCACGTTGTTTAATTGTGCTTGAATTTGAATTTGAACTTGTATCCAAGAAGTCTCCGACGAGGTTTATTTGAAATAAATTTAACTATTTTTGCTTGTTTAAAGTCAAAGGTGTGATTATGCTTCAATGAATGAGAGAATAGTACACTTAGAGAATTGTTATTTTTTATATCTCTTTTATGTTCACTGAGCCTTTTTTCTACTTACGCTGGGTTTCACCAACGTATTTATGGTGGCAATTTTGGAAAGAACAGTGTATATGCCTGCATTGGAAACTGGTTTGTTTTGGAGATGTTTTGTAGTTTTAAATATTTGTCTTATAGTTTGTAATGTGGTTTGTAGAATCACTCATTACCTTTTCTAAACATACTTATTATAAAATCCAATAATAAACTATCCTTCAAAGTTCACCGCAAAACTACACACAAAAATGATTACATGCATTTCTATTCACACCATAATAACAAAATAAAAACAGGTATGATAATTGGTTTCTTCTTACCCGCATTCAGAATTTACAGTCCATAATATCTGGACGAAGAATTCAAATACCTCACAAACACTTTGAAGATCTTACAATATCCTACATATTTTAGATTGAATGGTAAGCAAAAAGCCACACAAATATTTTCCAGGATAAATAATCAAAAATCATATACACCAGACCTTTCTCTCATAAGCAGACACCTTCTTTTACCTACACACACCAATAATACAATAATTTGTAACACACTAAACAAACTAGGAATTTCAACTACACAAACCACATCACAAACTATAAGACAAATATTAAAAACAAAACCCAGAAACATTTTTTTCATGAAAAGCAAAAGCTAAATGTATAAATTATAAAAGATGAATTTATAAAAGAAAGTTTATGCAAAATTCCATAGAATATGACATTTCTAATTAAAGACACTTAATTTTATCTGATAAAACTAATAATTTAAACAGTAGATAAATTGCATTATACAACTTATTTGAAGGTTAGAATCCATCTTGTTATGCCACGCGTCCAGAAATCACGATGAGTCATTTTTTAATTTCCTCGGATGTCAATGATTATCCGTCATTTAATGATCGAACTGATTTCATTCTAAAGCTGAGGCCAATTTGAACCTCATCAATTTCTAAATCAAAATGAAAAACGATAACCGGCAGATATCTGTTATTGGATTCACGTAATTATATCAATTGCTTATGGCCAAAGAAAATGAGAGATTATTCACGTACTAATTTTATAGGAACGAAATAATTAACTGCCATAGAAAACTGTGATTGAGATGTTCGTGAGGAAGAAAATAGATTAACCTTGACGGATAAATCTGCAATTAGATTTGTGTCAGAAAAAAAGCAAATTCAAATTGCCAATTTTAGATTGTGTCTTTTTTTTTCGCTTAAACGATTTTTAACCATTCTCTTAATTTATTCAATAAATTTCATTTTAAATGACTTTTTAATCGTACAAACTTATATAGCGCTTTAAAAAATATTACACGGAAAACCCCTACCGGCCCTTTTCGCCAACAAACTCATCAGGAGTTAATCGTTGGTCAAAAACGCGGAAATGCAAAAAATGAATTTAATTGTCACGAAAGAGCAAATACTCTGGGACGTACGAAGCAAAACAACGAATGGAATTAATGTAAAATAATATATATAATATATACATAAAATGTACGTACAAATTAGATGCAGGGTACTGGGATTTAATGGGAACGATTAAAATATATCTCCGAGCAGGTTCAATGATTTAATCAGAGAGAGGACATGTTAATCGTAGTAGCAGTAGAATGTCTATGTCGCGATCTGGACAATAACGAAATCATTATTCGGAATTATAATGCTTTTATCAATTTTATTATTCTTAGAGAATTTCCGATTACCAGTTCTATACCAACACATTTTTTCATCCTATTATTTTATTATTAGTTCTTGGATCTCTCATGAAACCACTTAGGGGTAAAGTGGGCGATCGTTTTTTTTTTGTTTTTTTTTTGTATTAGTGATGAAGTTTAGTTTAAATCTTCTCACTGATTTATATTCATAAGGCAGGCGAAAGGAGGAACTAATCGACACTGTTTTATATAGTTTATTGCCAGCACATACATAAAAAGACGAGAGACATAAACGTAAATATCAAATGGAACGGGGAGGTAAAGAGGAAATAGAGACATTGGACGAAAACATTTAGTTCGAACACAGTTTTCATAATATTTCTCTGGCGTAAGAAAGAGGACAGAGATGGATAGAAAGAAAGAAAGAAAGCGAAAGAGAGACAGACAGAAGTAAGAAAGTGTATTTTAGTGCATAAAATCTCGTAAACCGTCAAAATACACACAAAAAAAATATTTTGCTAACCTAAAATGTCGAGACATCAGGAGTTGGGGGGGGGGCGATAAAGGTTATATTTCTTCCATAACTTACTCTACGAATAACCGTTTAAAAAAGGGGGTACCAAGGATTGTGAAGAGCTACTAGAAAGTAACTTTGCAAATTATATTTGTGTAAAAAAAAAGCAAATATATATATATATAGTTAATTAATCAGCTTAGACATTCTTATTTTCTTTCTCTAATGCGAATCAAAAATAAAAACAACTTTAAGAACATTCAGCGAACGCCATTGTACTTCTTTCCGCATGAAAAAAAGTCTTATCTGTTTTACAAAACTGAGAAGACGAAGAATCAACTGCCGTGAAAATTAGACGAGGAGAAACGGCGGCGTCAGTTAACATTGAAAGAGAGTGAAAAGACAACGAATTTAGTAACGTCACAAGCACACATACGCATAAGCATTTTGGGTCCCATGAAAAAAATTATACATAAGTTTTGTTTCTTTATTAAATGCAAGCCTGTATCTGCGTTATCGTTATTTTCATGGCAAGTGCTCGTCTTAGCTCTAATCTATGATCCTCCTCGCCTAACTTTCACGAAAAACACCCGTCTATCTGAAACCACTGTCAATAATTTCCCCACTCTTCATCTGTGCCTAAACCTAAACGTAGATTCCATGAAAAAAGCTTATTTCTTAGAACTGCACGCCAATGGAACTCTCTTGCGTTTGTCTGTTTTCCAGTTTACATCAATTTGGTAGTCTTCAAGTCCAACGTAAACAAATTCTTGATGAGCCGTCTCCTTAAGTAATCGATTTTACCAAATTTACATTACTAGCGATTACAACGATATTATCCCATTCACTACTGTATACTCAATAACCCTTATCCTCAAGTGGTCTCCGGGCCTTGATAAGTGATGACTCCTATGTAAAAAAAAGTACTTAACAAGATTACTCTTTTTGGAGCAGACTAAATTTTGCCTAGAGTAAATCTACTCTTAAATTACGAGAAAAAAGAATGTTTGATAATCTATAGAAATGCAATATTTTTCGGCGATTCGTATAATTTGTAACGTTCTACATTATGAATGTAAAATGGATCTAAAATGCACACAGCAATCTCTGTTCGTTAGATGTGTTTCGAGAAATAAGAAAAGACGCGTCTATGTAATCATATCTGGCAAATAGATACGCATTTGAAATATCATCATTTATTGCCTTTGTTCATTTTCAAAATGAACCAAAGCCTCTAAATTGACTCGGAATTTCCTCATTACATCCGGATTATTTGATAACATGATATGTTTGAACATGACAACTTAAAAAGTCGAATTATAATTTTAGATGTTATCTGTAAGTATGTTGGATATATAGAAGACTTCCATATGATCAGTTATTGAGGTTGCTGGATAAAATAATTGGGTTATTCTACCGGTACAGAAAGTATTTGACACCGGATGTAATTTCCTATCTACGTATGACTCAGATACGTTCTAAAATCGAGTACCGTGGCCATATCTAGAGAGTTTACGTTCGTAATATTCTTTCTAGTTTTGAAAGAGTATAAAATCGGCTTGCTCTTCTTTACATACTAGTTTTCTCATTTAGCCGTCGTATTTAATTGTTACGGATGAGTTATTCTTTGGTGATGACTATTCGTATTAGTCTTAGTGTGTTCATGTGTGTGATCATGTTGTGAGATGTTCATATTATATATATATATACATTGTAAGTGGTACATATAAAGAAAGAGAGACAGTTCTTATATATAACGAGACAGACAGGTTACAGATTACTACAGGAGCACCAAGCCTGTAATTTAATGAGAGGCGATTTATGAATATCTTGATAGATAGACCGAGAGTGCGTTTGACATTTACGTTTTGACAGTTGTACATATAATAAACACAAAGTTCATATTAATACAATTTCACTTTACCTTTGTTTTGGTAATGATGATTTTCACAAAGTTCTTACAATATAAATAGACAATACTTTTTCTGTTGAATAACAACACGAAGACGCAGATACAAAACCACATGATGATACGTTTATTTCTTCTTCGACCGATCAGACATGATTTTGTATTTCAGGGATTCAAAGTTGTTACATGGTTATCTCTAACCCCTCTCGCTCCCAGAGGGTGCCTTGACTCTAACGGAGAATCGGTCTGATCTCCTCTGCTTCTTTGATCTAACTCCCCTGATTCTCTTTTCGTTTCTCCTCTGACTGATTCTGATTCTGACTTATCTAACTAAATTCATAACTCATAACCTCACTGCATGACCAAGCACGTGCATATAAAAATATATGGCACGACATGCTTCCGTGTTTAAGCATGCATTGTTATTCACATGTTTCTTACAAAGCCGACACTCTAACCTAATTTTCGTAACCCACTTTACAAATAACATTTTCCATTGTCCGTTTTTAAATTCCTTATTTTAATTTTCATTTTTTATAACAGAAACAAAATTCATCATTACATTCCTTTTTCAATAAACAGATATCTAACTATTTTGTGTGAGCTAAACAATGGCAATTCCACATTCCTTATTTTCAATAAAATTCTGTATTTATTTTAACTTATGATTGGAATTCTCAATTCCAAGTCTAGCTTCGCAAGATCGAATCCCTGACAATCCTATTTCATATTTCCATTTAACTAATTCCCCATTTTTTTTTACTTACATGAAAAGGGGACAGCCCTTATCATGTAACATAATAAATATTATATATCTAATTTCATTATTTTTTCCGACAGCCATGATTTTATCTAATCTTTAATGACTTAATATGTATGGTGTTCGTTAACATTATCTTTTGGTTGATATGTTAATTTGTATAATTTTTAAGTTAACTATTTGAGCTTCTTTAGAGATCAGAATCAATTTAGTAAAATCAAAGCCAAATGTCATAATCTTGCAAAGGTACTTATGCTATGAATTCTTAATTTGTTCAGATCTAATCTCATAAGAAATGGACAACAAATTAGTTTATCTCGAAAATTACCATTAGATCAACAAAATTAATTGGAATAATGTGGGCCTTTAGGGTTTTAATCTGAAATTGCAAAAGGAAATTGACTTCGTATAACGTTCACTCTCTCTCTCTCTCTCTCTCTCTCTCTATATATATATATATATATATATATATATAACTACTTAATTTACTCACATAAAATTAATATACGAAAGTATAGATTTATTCGTAAACTTTAAGTATTTTCTTCAAAAGTGCTCAATACGTAGGTAAAACTAGTTAGTGATTTATAAAATATATATGGCGATTAAGCTACACTGAATATTCCGCGCTTCATCCACTCTAGGACTTTTCAGGCATATGCGCGAATTCTGTGGTTGTTTATCGTTTTTATATAAAGAGTCCTAGAGTGGATGAAACGCGGAATATTCAGTGTAGCTTAATCGCCATATATATTTTATAAATTACTAACTAGCTCTACCTACGTATTGAGCACTTTTTAAGTAAATACTTAAAGTTCGCGCATAAATCTATACTTTCGTATATTAATTTTATGTGAATAAATTAAGTAATTATATATATATATATATATCATAGTTAAATTTATTTATATTAAGTTATATTATAACAAAATATATATATACTAGAAGATGTAACCGGCGTTGCTCGGTATTAAACGTAACGTTACTATCCTTAAAAAAATCAAGTAAACAAACGAAGGAATTGAAACATATACATGCGAGTATTATGTTTTTTCTAAACAGTTCACTACTTGTAAGTAAAAAAATACTCGAGCTGAGATCAGAACTAAAGCCTAAAGACAATTAGTCAAGTACGATAACAATTAGGCTAACTTGAAAACAATCTATAAAAAGT